>NC_048592.1:40773492-41018492 GCF_013265735.2 Oncorhynchus mykiss | reverse complement strand
TCAATCACTCTAGTATTAATACTAAATTGTAATGATTTTGTCACTATGGCCTATTTATTGCCTTACCTCCCTTATCTTACCTCATTTGCTCACACTGTATATAGACTTCTTCTATTGTATTATTGACTGTATGTTTTGTTTACTCCATGTGTAACTCTGTGTTGTTGTCTGTTCACACTGCTTTGCTTTATCTTGGCCAGGTCGCAGTTGGAAATGAGAACTTGTTCTCAACTGGCCTAGCTGGTTAAATAAAGGTGAAATAAATACAAATTAAAAACATCATCATCATCATCAACACCATCATCATCAACAACACCATCATCATCAACACCACCATCATCATCAACACCATCATCATCAACACCATCATCATCAACACCATCATCATCAACACCATCATCATCAACACCATCATCATCATCATCAACACCATCATCATCATCAACAACACCATCATCATCAACACCATCATCATCAACAACACCATCATCATCATCAACAACACCATCATCATCAACACCATCATCATCAACAACAACATCATCATCATCAACACCATCATCATCATCATCAACACCATCATCATCATCAACACCATCATCATCATCAACACCATCATCATCAACACCATCATCATCAACACCATCATCATCAACACCATCATCATCAACACCATCATCATCAACACCATCATCATCATCAACACCATCATCATCATCATCAACAACACCATCATCATCATCAACAACACCATCATCATCAACACCATCATCATCAACAACACCATCATCATCATCAACACCATCATCATCATCATCAACACCATCATCATCATCAACACCATCATCATCATCAACACCATCATCAACAACAACAACATCATCATCATCAACACCATCATCATCAACACCATCATCATCAACAACACCATCATCATCATCAACACCATCATCATCATCATCAACAACAACAACATCATCAACAACAGCATCATTATCATCATCAACAACAACAACATCATCAACAACAGCATCATTATCATCATCATCAACACCATCATCATCAACAACAACAACAACATCATCATCAACAACAACACCATCATCAACAACACCATCATCATCAACACCATCATCATCAACAACACCATCATCATCAACACCATCATCATCAACACCATCATCATCAACACCATCATCATCAACACCATCATCATCAACAACAACAACAACATCATCATCAACAACAACACCATCATCAACAACACCATCATCATCAACACCATCATCATCAACAACACCATCATCATCATCATCAACACCATCATCAACAACAACAACACCATCATTATCATCATCATCAACAACAACAACACCATCATCATCATCAACAACACCATCATCATCAACACCATCATCATCAACAACAACAACAACACCATCATCATCAACACCATCATCATCAACAACAACAACAACACCATCATTATCATCATCATCAACATCATCATCAACAACATCATCATCAACAACAACACCATCATCATCATCAACAACACCATCATCATCAACACCATCATCAACAACAACAACAACATCATCATTATCATCATCATCATCAACAACATCATCAACAACAACAACACCATCATCATCATCAACAACACCATCATCATCAACACCATCATCATCAACAACAACAACAACACCATCATCATCATCAACAACACCATCATCATCAACAACAACAACAACACCATCATCATCATCAACAACACCATCATCATCAACACCATCATCATCAACAACAACAACAACACCATCATCATCATCAACAACACCATCATCATCAACACCATCATCATCAACAACAACAACAACACCATCATCATCATCAACAACACCATCATCATCAACACCATCATCATCAACAACAACAACAACACCATCATCATCATCAACAACACCATCATCATCAACACCATCATCATCAACAACAACAACAACACCATCATCAACAACAACAACAACAGCATCATTATCACCATCATCATCAACAACAACAACAACACCATCATCATCATCAACAACACCATCATCATCATCAACAACAACAACACCATCATCAACAACAACAACAACAGCATCATTATCACCATCATCATCAACAACAACAACAACACCATCATCAACAACAACAACAACAGCATCATTATCACCATCATCATCAACAACAACAACAACAGCATCATCATCATCATCAACACCATCATCATCATCATCATCATCATCAACAACACCATCATCATCATCAACAACACCATCATCATCAACACCATCATCATCAACAACAACAACAACACCATCATCAACAACAACAACAACAGCATCATTATCACCATCATCATCAACAACAACAACAACACCATCATCATCATCAACAACACCACCATCATCATCAACAACAACAACAACACCATCATCATCATCAACAACACCATCATCATCAACACCATCATCATCAACAACAACAACAACACCATCATCAACAACAACAACAACAGCATCATCATCATCAACAACACCATCATCATCATCATCATCATCATCAACAACACCATCATCATCATCATCATCATCATCAACACCATCATCATCATCATCAACAACAACATCATCATCATCATCAACAACATCATCATCATCATCATCAACAACACCATCATCATCAACACCATCATTATCATCAACAACAACAACACCATCATCATCATCAACAACACCATCATCAACAACATCATCAACAACAACAACACCATCATCATCATCAACAACACCATCATCAACAACACCATCATCAACAACAACACCATCATCATCAACAACATCATCATCATCATCATCAACAACATCATCATCAACAACACCATCATCATCATCAACAACACCATCATCAACAACAACACCATCATCACCATCATCAACAACACCAGATTGCTTCTTGTTCCTGTTTGACTTCGTTATTGAACTAAACATACTTGCAGTGAACCCCACCTCTGACACCAACTTCCCGGCAGCCAGAGGGAAGTCAGAGCCAGAGCCTCTCTGTGATGAGGCAGACTTAGACTGGCCTCATCGCCATGTTTAAAATGTATTTCAGGAAGTTATTATCGACGATGCTGATGCTATACGTACTGTATGTACGTATAGCCATGTCCCAGTTCTAGATGTCCCTGACCTTAATAGTTTGCTAGCGAGTTGGTTGCTCCGGTTTTAAGCCAGGTGTGGTGAGTTAAATAACTAGCGTGTCGTTCCCCCATGTTTTCCCTCTCCCCGAGTAGTAGATCTAATCCATGTAACTCTGTCTTTTAAAATAAAGTGGACATGACTAAATATGGTCATTTTTAAAACTATTGAATGTAATTAACTGAAATTTGACATGGTCCTCCATTGCAATTTGGGGTGTTCTGTACGTACGGGCAGTTGATTTAACCTGTCCTGGTAGACTCTCTTTAGTCCCAGTAAAGGGGGAACGTTGTGGATACAGCTGGAAAAGGGGTAAATCCCTAGTTATGCTGTTTAGCATTTAGGCCGTAGTTTTAGCTGCAGTAGAAACCCTATTGAGAGGCTGAGCTATAGACTCGCCGACATCTGTACATTTTTTGTGAGTTTTCATATCCTGAATGTTTCTGCTATGGACAAATGTTTGAGACAAGACGTGTATCTTGAAATCCTGCATCGTATTGTGTCTGTATAATCACCTCCCTTAGCTACCCAGGATCCTCTACTCTATTCTCCTCGTCCCCCCCCTCCCTTAGCTACCCAGGGTCCTCTACTCTACTCACCTCGCCCCCCCCCCCCCCTCCCTTAGCTACCCAGGGTCCTCTACTCTACTCTCCTCGTTCCCACCTATCACCTCCCTTAGCTACCCAGGATCCTCTACTCTACTCTCCTCGTTCCCACCTATCACCTCCCTTAGCTACCCAGGGTCCTCTATTCTACTCTCCTCGTTCCCACCTATCACCTCCCTTAGCTACCCAGGGTCCTCTACTCTACTCTCCTCGTTCCCACCTATCACCTCCCTTAGCTACCCAGGGTCCTCTACTCTACTCTCCTCGTTCCCACCTATCACCTCCCTTAGCTACCCAGGGTCCTCTACTCTACTCTACTCGTCCCCCCCCCCTCCCTTAGCTACCCAGGGTCCTCTACTCTACTCTCCTCGTTCCCACCTATCACCTCCCTTAGCTACCCAGGGTCCTCTACTCTACTCTCCTCGTTCCCACCTATCACCTCCCTTAGCTACCCAGGGTCCTCTACTCTACTCGTCCCCCCCCCCTCCCTTAGCTACCCTGGGTCCTCTACTCTACTCTCCTCGTTCCCACCTATCACCTCCCTTAGCTACCCAGGGTCCTCTACTCTACTCTCCTCGTTCCCACCTATCACCTCCCTTAGCTACCCAGGGTCCTCTACTCTACTCTCCTCGTTCCCACCTATCACCTCCCTTAGCTACCCAGGGTCCTCTATTCTACTCTCCTCGTTCCCACCTATCACCTCCCTTAGCTACCCAGGGTCCTTTACTCTACTCGTCCCCCCCCCTCCCTTAGCTACCCAGGGTCCTCTATTCTACTCTCCTCGTTCCCACCTATCACCTCCTTTAGCTACCCAGGGTCCTCTACTCTACTCTACTCGTCCCCCCCCCTCCCTTAGCTACCCAGGGTCCTCTACTCTACTCTCCTCGTTCCCACCTATCACCTCCCTTAGCTACCCAGGGTCCTCTACTCTACTCTCCTCGTTCCCACCTATCACCTCCCTTAGCTACCCAGGGTCCTCTACTCTACTCGTCCCCCCCCCCCCTCCCTTAGCTACCCTGGGTCCTCTACTCTACTCTCCTCGTTCCCACCTATCACCTCCCTTAGCTACCCAGGGTCCTCTACTCTACTCTCCTCGTTCCCACCTATCACCTCCCTTAGCTACCCAGGGTCCTCTACTCTACTCTCCTCGTTCCCACCTATCACCTCCCTTAGCTACCCAGGGTCCTCTATTCTACTCTCCTCGTTCCCACCTATCACCTCCCTTAGCTACCCAGGGTCCTTTACTCTACTCGTCCCCCCCCCTCCCTTAGCTACCCAGGGTCCTCTATTCTACTCTCCTCGTTCCCACCTATCACCTCCTTTAGCTACCCAGGGTCCTCTACTCTACTCTCCTCGTTCCCACCTATCACCTCCCTTAGCTACCCAGGGTCCTCTACTCTACTCTCCTCGTTCCCACCTATCACCTCCCTTAGCTACCCAGGGTCCTCTATTCTACTCTCCTCATTCCCACCTATCACCTCCCTTAGCTACCCAGGGTCCTCTACTCTACTCTACTCGTCCCCCCCCCCCCTCCCTTAGCTACCCAGGGTCCTCTACTCTACTCTCCTCGTTCCCACCTATCACCTCCCTTAGCTACCCAGGGTCCTCTACTCTACTCTCCTCGTTCCCACCTATCACCTCCCTTAGCTACCCAGGGTCCTCTACTCTACTCTACTCGTCCCCCCCCCTCCCTTAGCTACCCAGGGTCCTCTACTCTACTCTCCTCGTTCCCACCTATCACCTCCCTTAGCTACCCAGGGTCCTCTACTCTACTCTCCTCGTTCCCACCTATCACCTCCCTTAGCTACCCAGGGTCCTCTACTCTACTCTCATCGTTCCCACCTATCACCTCCCTTAGCTACCCAGGGTCCTCTACTCTACTCTCCTCGTTCCCACCTATCACCTCCCTTAGCTACCCAGGGTCCTCTATTCTACTCTCCTCGTTCCCACCTATCACCTCCCTTAGCTACCCAGGGTCCTCTACTCTACTCTCATCGTTCCCACCTATCACCTCCCTTAGCTACCCAGGGTCCTCTACTCTACTCTCCTCGTTCCCACCTATCACCTCCCTTAGCTACCCAGGGTCCTCTATTCTACTCTCCTCGTTCCCACCTATCACCTCCCTTAGCTACCCAGGGTCCTCTACTCTACTCTCCTCGTTCCCACCCATCACCTCCCTTAGCTACCCAGGGTCCTCTACTCTACTCTCCTCGTTCCCACCTATCACCTCCCTTAGCTACCCAGGGTCCTCTACTCTACTCTCCTCGTTCCCACCTATCACCTCCCTTAGCTACCCAGGGTCCTCTACTCTACTCTCCTCGTCCCCCCCCCCCTCCCTTAGCTACCCAGGGTCCTCTACTCTACTCTCCTCGTTCCCACCTATCACCTCCCTTAGCTACCCAGGGTCCTCTACTCTACTCTCCTCGTTCCCACCCATCACCTCCGTTAGCTACCCAGGGTCCTCTACTCTACTCGGGGACCCCCCTTCCCCCTCCCTTAGCTACCCTAGGTCCTCTACTCTACTCTACTCGGGGACCCCCCTCTCCCCTCCCTTAGCTACCCTGGGTCCTCTACTCTACTCTCATCGTTCCCACCTATCACCTCCCTTAGCTACCCAGGGTCCTCTACTCTACTCTCCTCGTTCCCACCTATCACCTCCCTTAGCTACCCAGGGTCCTCTACTCTACTCTCCTCGTTCCCACCTATCACCTCCCTTAGCTACCCAGGGTCCTCTATTCTACTCTCCTCGTTCCCACCTATCACCTCCCTTAGCTACCCAGGGTCCTCTATTCTACTCTCATCGTTCCCACCTATCACCTCCCTTAGCTACCCTGGGTCCTCTATTCTACTCTCCTCGTTCCCACCTATCACCTCCCTTAGCTACCCAGGAGCCTCTACTCTACTCTCCTCGTCCCCCCCCCCCCTCCCTTAGCTACCCAGGGTCCTCTACTCTACTCTGCTCGTTCCCACCTATCACCTCCCTTAGCTACCCAGGGTCCTCTACTCTACTCTCCTCGTTCCCACCCATCACCTCCCTTAGCTACCCAGGGTCCTCTACTCTACTCTCCTCGTTCCCACCTATCACCTCCCTTAGCTACCCAGGGTCCTCTACTCTACTCTCCTCGTTCCCACCTATCACCTCCCTTAGCTACCCAGGGTCCTCTACTCTACTCTCCTCGTCCCCCCCCCCCCTCCCTTAGCTACCCAGGGTCCTCTACTCTACTCTCCTCGTTCCCACCTATCACCTCCCTTAGCTACCCAGGGTCCTCTACTCTACTCTCCTCGTTCCCACCCATCACCTCCGTTAGCTACCCAGGGTCCTCTACTCTACTCGGGGACCCCCCTTCCCCCTCCCTTAGCTACCCTAGGTCCTCTACTCTACTCTACTCGGGGACCCCCCTCTCCCCTCCCTTAGCTACCCTGGGTCCTCTACTCTACTCTACTCTCCTCGGGGACCCCCCCCCCCTCCCTTAGCTACCCTGGGTCCTCTACTCTACTCGGGGACCCCCCTTCCCCCTCCCTTAGCTACCCTAGGTCCTCTACTCTACTCGGGGACCCCCCTCTCCCCCCCCTCTCCCCTCCCTTAGCTACCCTGGGTCCTCTACTCTACTCTACTCTACTCGGGGACCCCCCTCTCCCCTCCCTTAGCTACCCTGGGTCCTCTACTCTACTCGGGGACCCCCCTCTCCCCTCCCTTAGCTACCCTGGGTCCTCTACTCTACTCTACTCGGGGACCCCCCCCCCCCCTCCCTTAGCTATCCTGGGTCCTCTACTCTATTCTACTCTCCTCGGCCACCCCCCCATCCAGAGGTGAACTAGACTACAAAACATGATGAAATGTCTGGGGAAAGGAGAGGTTTGAGAACCACTGAGGGAGGGGATATCTAGATACCTTCTTGCTGTAGATGCACATGTTGGGGGTCCTCCCAGGAACAGAGATTCCTGCTTTAGTCAGTTTGATGAAGTACTTCTGAACGCGGCTGGCCACCTGCACACACAGAGAACAAACTTTTAGCTCCAAAGATAATGTATTGGTGTGTGTGTGTGTAGGTGTGTGTGTGTGTGTGTGTGTGTAGGTGTGTAGGTGTGTAGGTGTGTGTGTGTGTGTGTAGGTGTGTGTGTGTGTGTAGGTGTGTGTGTGTGTGTGTGTGTGTGTGTGTGTAGGTGTGTGTGTGTAGGTGTGTGTGTGTGTAGGTGTGTGTGTGTGAGACCTGTTTAGCGGTCCTGTTGCCCAGGGCGTCAGCTATTTTCTGCCAGCGTTTAGACTCCACCTCCTCAGGAGAGAACTGCAGCAGCAGGTGCTCCAACTTTTTCTACACAGGAACAGCTCATTTAGGAACAGCTCATTTAGGAACAGCTCATTTAGGAACAGCTCATTTAGGAACAGCTCATTTAGGAACAGCTCATTTAGGGACAGCTCATTTAGGAACAGCTCATTTAGGAACAGCTCATTTAGGGACAGCTCATTTAGGGACAGCTCATTTAGGAACAGCTCATTTAGGAACAGCTCATTTAGGGACAGCTCATTTAGGGACAGCACATTTAGGGACAGCTCATTTAGGGACAGCTCATTTAGGAACAGCTCATTTAGGAACAGCTCATTTAGGAACAGCTCCTTTAGGAACAACTCGTTTAGGAACAACTCATTTAGGAACAGCTAATTTACGAACAACTAATTTACGAACAACTAATTTACGAACAACTCGTTTAGGAACAACTCGTTTAGGAACAACTCGTTTAGGAACAACTCGTTTAGGAACAACTCGTTTAGGAACAACTCGTTTAGGAACAACTCATTTAGGAACAACTCATTTAGGAACAACTCCTTTAGGAACAACTCATTTAGGAACAACTCCTTTAGGAACAACTCCTTTAGGAACAACTCCTTTAGGAACAGCTCATTTAGGAACAGCTCCTTTAGGGACAGCTCCTTTAGGGACAGCTCATTTAGGGACAGCTCATTTAGGGACAGCTCATTTAGGGACAGCTCATTTAGGAACAACTCATTTAGGAACAACTCATTTAAGAACAACTAATTTAGGAACAACTCATTTAGGAACAGCTAATTTACGAACAACTAATTTACGAACAACTCGTTTAGGAACAACTCGTTTAGGAACAACTCATTTAGGAACAGCTCCTTTAGGAACAACTAATTTAGGAACAACTCCTTTAGGAACAACTCATTTAGGAACAACTCATTTAGGAAGCTCACTAATAACTTTCAACACAGAAACAACTCATTTCTAACAAAAAAAGAAGCCACTTTAAAGAGAGCAGATCTCTATGGTATTGTTGTACACTCGTGTCTGAGACAACTAGGAGTTTTAAATGAGTCGAAATGTATTTATTAATAAAAGAAAGAATGTCTTGTCAGTACCTGTTCCTCCGCGGTCCACAGCTGGTTGAAGGTGTCAGGTTTACTCTGGTAACACAGCCGCCCTCGGATCCTCTGGAGATGGACAGACATGTTTAAGACCGCGGAAGGACGCCTAATATTGTGCAGAAGTTGAACATGTCTATACACTGAGTGGACAAATCATTAGGAACACCTGCTCTTTCCATGACATAGACTGACCAGGTGAATCCAGGTGAAAGCTATAATCCCCTTATTGATGTCACTTGTTAAATCCACTTCAAATCAGTGTAGATGAAGGGGAGGAGACGGGTTAAAGAAGGATTTTTAGCCTTCAGACAATTGAGATATGGATTGTGTCAGGCGCACCGGTTTGAGTGTGTCAAGAACTGCAACGCTGCTGGGTTTTTCACGCTCAACAGTTTGCCTTGTGTATCAAGGATGGTCCACCACCTAAAAGACATACAACCAACTTGATACAACTGTGGGAAGCATTGGAGTCAACATGGGCCAGCATCCCTGTGGAGTCAACATGGGCCAGCATCCCTGTGGAGTCAACATGGGCCAGCATCCCTGTGGAGTCAACATGGGCCAGCATCCCTGTGGAGTCAACATGGGCCAGCATCCCTGTGGAGTCAACATGGGCCAGCATCCCTGTGGAGTCAACATGGGCCAGCATCCCTGTGGAGTCAACATGGGCCAGCATCCCTGTGGAGTTAACATGGGCCAGCATCCCTGTGGAGTCAACATGGGCCAGCATCCCTGTGGAGTCAACATGGGCCAGTATCCCTGTGGAGTCAACATGGGCCAGCATCCCTGTGGAGTCAACATGGGCCAGCATCCCTGTGGAACGATTTGAACACCTTTTAGAGTCCATACCTCGTCGAATTGAGGCTGTTCTGAGGGGAAAGAGAGATCTCTAATTATCAAAAGAGAGATTGCAAGTTAACATTTCACTGTGTACACTTTCCTTTATCATGTGCATACGACAAACTTAGATTTCAAGAGCGCCTTGGTTTTTCAAGGTTAGTAATAAACCCTCAAATCAAATGCACTGAGTCCGCAGCCCTCTGGAGAACACGTTCAGTTAAATAAATATCCTGTTTGAAAGTCAAAGCATGTCCAGTCCACCGTGAATAAACGCCTTCGGTCTATGGGAATCCATCTAGCCAGTGTATTTTCTTACAAGCTCTGACTCTGCAACTTTGAGGAATGTTTTACTGACTACAGGGCGTTCGGAAAGTATTCAGACCCCTTGACTTATTCCACATTTTGTTACATTACAGCCTTATTCTAAAATGTCTCTTTCCCTTCATCAATCTACACACAATACCCCATAATGACATCACAATACCCCATAATGACATCACAATACCCCATAATAACATCACAATACCCCATAAAGACATCACAATACCCCATAATGACACCACAATACCCCATAAAGACATCACAATACCCCATAATGACATCACAATACCCCATAATGACATCTCAATACCCCATAATGACATCACAATACCCCATAATGACATCACAATACCCCATAACGACATCACAATACCCCATAACGACATCACAATACCCCATAATAACATCACAATACCCCATAATGACATCACAATACCCCATAATGACATCACAATACCCCATAATGACATCACAATACCCCATAATGACATCACAATACCCCATAAAGACATCACAATACCCCATAATGACATCACAATACCCCATAATGACATCACAATACCCCATAATGACATCACAATACCCCATAATGACATCACAATACCCCATAATAACATCACAATACCCCATAAAGACATCACAATACCCCATAATGACATCACAATACCCCATAATGACATCACAATACCCCATAATAACATCACAATACCCCATAATGACATCACAATACCCCATAATAACATCACAATACCCCATAAAGACATCACAATACCCCATAATGACACCACAATTCCCCATAAAGACATCACAATACCCCATAATGACATCACAATACCCCATAATGACATCTCAATACCCCATAATGACATCACAATACCCCATAATGACATCACAATACCCCATAACGACATCACAATACCCCATAATGACATCACAATACCCATAATAACATCACAATACCCCATAATGACATCACAATACCCCATAAAGACATCACAATACCCCATAATGACATCACAATACCCCATAAAGACATCACAATACCCGATAATGACATCACAATACCCCATAATAACATCACAATACCCCATAAAGACATCACAATACCCCATAATGACATCACAATACCCCATAATGACATCACAATACCCCATAATGACATCACAATACCCCATAATGACATCACAATACCCCATAAAGACATCACAATACCCCATAAAGACATCACAATACCCCATAATGACATCACAATACCCCATAAAGACATCACAATACCCCATAAAGACATCACAATACCCCATAATGACATCACAATACCCCATAATGACATCACAATACCCCATAATGACATCACAATACCCCATAATAACATCACAATACCCCATAAAGACATCACAATACCCCATAAAGACATCACAATACCCCATAATGACATCACAATACCCCATAATGACATTACAATACCCCATAATGACACCACAATACCCCATAAAGACATCACAACACCCCATAATGACATCACAATACCCCATATTGACATCACAATACCCCATAAAGACATCACAATACCCCATAATGACATCACAATACCCCATAATGACATCACAATACCCCATAAAGACATCACAATACCCCATAAAGACATCACAATACCCCATAATGACAAAGCAAAAAAAGGATTTTAGAAATGTATAAAAAAAATGTTACCTAAATATCACATTTACATAAGTGTTCAGACCCTTTACTCAGTACTTTGTTGAAGCACCTTTGGCAGCGATTACAGCCTCAAGTCTTCTTGGGTATGACGCTACAAGCTTGGCACACCTGTATTTGGGGAGTTTCTCCCATTCTTCTCTGCAGATCCTCTCAAGCTCTGTCAGGTTGGATGGGGAGCATCGCGGCACATATATTTTCAGGTCTCTCCAGAGATGTTTGATCGGGTTCTAGTTTGGGCTCTGGCTGGGCCACTCTAGGGCATTTATTTATTTATTTCACCTTTATTTAACCAGGTAGGCAAGTTGAGAACAAGTTCTCATTTACAATTGCGACCTGGCCAAGATAAAGCAAAGCAGTTTGACACAGACAACAACACAGAGTTACACATGGAGTAAAACAAACATACAGTCAATAATACAGTAGAAAAATAAGTCTGTATACAATGTGAGCAAATGAGGTGAGATAAGGGAGGTAAAGGAAATCAATAGGCCATGGTGGTGAAGTAAATACAATATAGCAATTAAACACCTGAAAACTGCTGTTCACAAATGCTCTCCATCCAACCTCACTGAGCTCGAGCTGTTTTGCAAGGAGGAATGGGAAAAAATGTCAGTCTCTCGATATGCAAAACTGATAGAGACATACCCCAAGCGACTTACAGCTGTAATCGCAGCAAAAGGTGACGCTACAAAGTATTAACTTAAGGGGGCTGAATAATTTTGCACGTCCAATTTTTCAGTTTTTGATTTGTTAAAAAAGTTTGAAATATCCAATAAATGTCGTTCCACTTCATGATTGTGTCCCACTTGTTGTTGATTCTTCACAAAAAAATACAGTTTTATATCTTTATGTTTGAAGCCTGAAATGTGGCAAAAGGTCGCAAAGTTCAAGGGGGCCGAATACTTCGCAAGGCACTGTAGATCATGCCCAAGAGCACACAAAAAAACGATACATACCTCGGCCTAAACATCAGCACCACAGGTAACTTCCACAAAGCTGTGAACGATCTGAGAGACAAGGCAAGAAGGGCATTCTGTGCCATCAAAAGGGATATCAAATTTGACATGCCAATTAGGATCTGGCTAAAAACACTTGAATCAGTTATAAAACCCATTGCCCTTTATGGTTGTGAGGTCTGGGGTCCGTTCACCAACCAAGAATTCACAAAATGGGACAAATACCAATTTGAGACTCTTCATGCAGAATTCTGCAAAAATACCCTCTGTGTACAGTCGTGGCCAAAAGTTCTGAGAATGACACAAATATGAATTTTCACAAAGTTTGCTGCTTCAGTGTCTTTAGATATTTTTGTCAGATGTTACTATGGAATACTGAAGTATAATTACAAGCATTTCATAAGTGTCAAAGGCTTTTATTGACAATTACATGAAGTTGATGCAAAGAGTCAATATTTGCAGTGTTGACCCTTCTTTTTCAAGACCTCTGCAATCCGCCCTGGCATGCTGGCAATTAACTTCTGGGCTACATCCTGAATGATGGCAGCCTATTCTTGCATAATCAATGCTTGGAGATTGTCAGAATTTGTGGGTTTTTGTTTGTCCATCCGCCTCTTCTCAATGGGATTAAGGTCTGGGGAGTTTACTGGCCATGGACCCAAAATATCGATGTTTTGTTCCTCGAGCCACTTAGTTATCACTTTTGCCTTATGTCAAGGTGCTCCACCATGCTGGAAAAGGCATTGTTCGTCACCAAACTGTTCCTGGATGGTTGAGAGAAGTTGCTCTCGGAGGATGTGTCGGTATAATTCTTTATTCATGGCTGTGTTCTTATGCAAAATTGTGAGTGAGCCCACTCCCTTGGCTGAGAAGAAACCCCACACATGAATGGTATCAGGATGCTTTACTGTTGGCATGACACAGGACTGATGGTAGCGCTCACCTTGTCTTCTCCGGACAAGCTTTTTTCCAGATGCCCCAAACAATCGGAAAGGGGATTCATCAGATAAAATGACTTTACCCCAGGCCTCAGCAGTCCAATCCCTGTACCTTTATCAGAATATCAGTCTGTCCCTGATGTTTTTCCTGGAGAGAAATGGCTTCTTTGCTGCCCTTCTTGACACCAGGCCATCCTCTAAAAGTATTCGCCTAACTGTGCGTGCAGATGGCCTGCTGCCATTCCTGAGCAAGCTCTGTACTGGTGGTGCCCCGATCCCACAGCTGAATCAGCTTTAAAAGCTGTCCTGGTGCTTGCTGAACTTTCTTGGGCACCCTGAAGACTTCTTCACAACAACTGAACCGCTCTCCTTGAAGTTCTTGATGAGCCGATAAATGGTTGATTTAGGTGCAATCTTACTGGCAGCAATATCCTTGCCTGTGAAGCCCTTTTTGTGCAAAGCAATGATGCACGTGTTTCCTTGCAGGTAACCATGGTTGACAGAGGAAGAACAATGATTCCAAGCACCACCCTGCTTCTGAAGCTTCCAGTCTGTTATTCAAACTCAATCAGCATGACAGAGTGATCTCCAGCCTTGTCAACACTCACACCTGTGTTAACGAGAGTATCACTGACATGATGTCAGCTGGTCCTTTTGTGGCAGGGCTGAAATGCAGTGGAAATGTTTTTGGGGGATTCAGTTCATTTGCATGGCATCACTCTTCATAACATTCTGGAGTATATGGAGTATATGCATATTGCCATCACACAAATTCAAGCAACAGACTTTGTGAAAATGTATATTTGTGTCATTCTCAAAACTTTTGGCCACGACTGTACAACGTAAAACACCAAATAATGCATTCAGAGCAGAATTAGGCCGATACCCGCTAATTATCAAAATCCAGAATTAGAGCCGTTAAATTCTACAACCACCTAAAAGGAAGCGATTATCAAACCTTCCATAACAAAGCCATCACCTACAGAGAGATGAACCTGGAGAAGAGTCCCCTAAGCAAGCTGGTCCTGGGGCTCTGTTCACAAACACAAACACACCCTACAGAGCCCCAGGACAACAGCACAATTAGACCCAACCAAATCATGAGAAAACAAAAAGATAGTTACTTGACACATTTGAAATAATTAACAAAAAAACAGAGCAAACTAGAATGCTATTTGGGCCTAAACAGAGAGTACACAGTGGCAGAATACCTGACCACTGTGACTGACCCAAACTTAAGGAAAGCTTTGACTATGTACAGACTCAGTGAGCATAGCCTTGCTATTGAGAAAGACCGCAGTAGGCAGACATGGCTCTCAAGAGAAGACAGGCTATGTGCACACTGCCCACAAAATGAGGTGGAAACTGAGCTGCACTTCCTAACCAATGTATGACCATATTAGAGAGACATATTTCCCTCAGATTACACAGATCCACAACGAATTCAAAAACAAACCCAATTTTGATAAACTCACATATCTACTGGGTGAAATACCACAGTGTGCCATCACAGCAGCAACATGTGTGACCTGTTGCCATGAGAAAAGTGCAACGAGAGAGAGAGAGTCATGAAGATGAGAGTGTAGATGTGTTTACAAAAGAAACAAAGAGAGAATACAAAACGATCAATAAATTAAAGACGCAATGGCCTGCATCCCAAATGGAACACTATTCTATATAGTGGACTCCTTTTGACCAGGGACACTAAGTAGGTAGGGGAATAGACTATGTAGGTAGTAGGGGAATAGGCTATGTAGGCAGTAGGGGAATAGACTATGTAGGTAGTAGGGGAATAGACTATGTAGGCAGTAGGGGAATAGACTATGTAGGTAGTAGGGGAATAGACTATGTAGTCAGTAGGGGAATATACTATGTAGGTAGTAGGGGAATAGGCTATGTAGGCAGTAGGGGAATAGGCTACCATTTGGGATGCAGACGTGATGTGATATTTGTTCAGGAGAATCTACACAATCAATTAAATTGACTGCTTTACACACACACACACACACACACACACACACACACACAGCAGTAGAGCACCAGAAGAAGAGAGGTGGTTTGTTTCCATAGATACCATCTCTTATCCTCTAGTATGGGTAGAGGAATGGGTTGGTGAGGTGTGACAAAGGGGCTGTAAAATGACAATAACATGGTGACTTGTGAGATCTTTGAAAGCAATTAGTAGAGATAGGAGGCTGTTGTGGCCTAGCTAGCTACATAACAAACACATCCATGTTGTTATCAAGCTGCAGTTGTGCCCTAAATGACATGGCTTTGGGTATAGCCTGTGGGCTAACAGTGGGATGTACCTGTGAGTTGTTGCTGTTCTCAAGAGCGTCACTAGAGGGCAGAGCAGAGTACAGGGTTGATGGTTCACCCTCCTCCTTCTTGGGATCCAGAGGGCTTTTTGGTCCATCTGGTAACCTAACTACAGGATAATATATATATATATATATATATATATATATATATATATATATATATATATATATATATATATATATATATATATATATAGAATATTGATTTATAAATACATGATTTACACTATTTAACAAAACAACAAAGCTGTTAAGCATTTCCAAAACAAATTCCATATATTCTAATGAGGAAATATACTAAATTAATCAATCAACTGAATCAATACATGGCAAGGTCAACTCACCCTTATCGAATATGAGCCTCCTGGTCAACTCACCCTTATCGAATATGAGTTTGAGCCTCCTGGTCAACTCACCCTTATCGAATATGAGCCTCCTGGTCAACTCACCCTTATCGAATATGAGTTTGAGCCTCCTGGTCAACTCACCCTTATCGAATATGAGTTTGAGCCTCCTGGTCAACTCACCCTTATCGAATATGAGCCTCCTGGTCAACTCACCCTTATCGAATATGAGTTTGAGCCTCCTGGTCAACTCACCCTTATCGAATATGAGCCTCCTGGTCAACTCACCCTTATCGAATATGAGTTTGAGCCTCCTGGTCAACTCACCCTTATCGAATATGAGCCTCCTGGTCAACTCACCCTTATCGAATATGAGTTTGAGCCTCCTGGTCAACTCACCCTTATCGAATATGAGCCTCCTGGTCAACTCACCCTTATCGAATATGAGCCTCCTGGTCAACTTACCCTTATCGAATATGAGTTTGAGCCTCCTGGTCAACTCACCCTTATCGAATATGAGCCTCCTGGTCAACTTACCCTTATCGAATATGAGTTTGAGCCTCCTGGTCAACTCACCCTTATCGAATATGAGCCTCCTGGTCAACTTACCCTTATCGAATATGAGTTTGAGCCTCCTGGTCAACTCACCCTTATCGAATATGAGCCTCCTGGTCAACTTACCCTTATCGAATATGAGCCTCCTGGTCAACTCACCCTTATCGAATATGAGCCTCCTGGTCAACTCACCCTTATCGAATATGAGCCTCCTGGTCAACTTACCCTTATCGAATATGAGTTTGAGCCTCCTGGTCAACTCACCCTTATCGAATATGAGTTTGAGCCTCCTGGTCAACTCACCCTTATCGAATATGAGTTTGAGCCTCCTGGTCAACTCACCCTTATCGAATATGAGCCTCCTGGTCAACTCACCCTTATCGAATATGAGTTTGAGCCTCCTGGTCAACTCACCCTTATCGAATATGAGCCTCCTGGTCAACTTACCCTTATCGAATATGAGTTTGAGCCTCCTGGTCAACTCACCCTTATCGAATATGAGCCTCCTGGTCAACTTACCCTTATCGAATATGAGTTTGAGCCTCCTGGTCAACTCACCCTTATCGAATATGAGTTTGAGCCTCCTGGTCAACTCACCCTTATCGAATATGAGCCTCCTGGTCAACTCACCCTTATCGAATATGAGTTTGAGCCTCCTGGTCAACTCACCCTTATCGAATATGAGCCTCCTGGTCAACTTACCCTTATCGAATATGAGTTTGAGCCTCCTGGTCGACTTACCCTTATCGAATATGAGTTTGAGCCTCCTGGTCGACTTACCCTTATCGAATATGAGTTTGAGCCTCCTGGTCAACTCACCCTTATCGAATATGAGCCTCCTGGTCAACTTACCCTTATCGAATATGAGTTTGAGCCTCCTGGTCAACTTACCCTTATCGAATATGAGTTTGAGCCTCCTGGTCGACTTACCCTTATCGAATATGAGTTTGAGCCTCCTGGTCAACTCACCCTTATCGAATATGAGTTTGAGCCTCCTGGTCAACTCACCCTTATCGAATATGAGTTTGAGCCTCCTGGGCAACTCACCCTTATCGAATATGAGCCTCCTGGTCAACTCACCCTTATCGAATATGAGCCTCCTGGTTGTGCGTTTCTTGTCACAGAACTCCCTCTCGAAGTCTCCCAGTCCTGACGTGTACTGGTCCCATGCGACGTCTGGCAGCTGAACCATTCTCTGGGGACGCGGCAGGTCCAACTCCACCTGAGGTTAGAGGTCAGAGGTCAACAGGAAGTGGCCTCGTAGAATTAGACAAAGATCACGAGGATCCATGTACGGGCAGGAAACATGTGAACTAGTTCCTCGAAAGTAGCCTTTGGCCTAACGTTCTTCTTTGTCAGATCACGTCAAGGGTTACAGCCAAGACGAGCAGCTGAGAGCTGCCATGTTGAACCACCTGGGGCGACTGTCACCGTGGCGACAGCCTCTTGCATTTGTATAAGAAAGCCTTGTCGTTTAGATCAGTGTATGAATTTTGGATAGAGATTTATTTTTAAATTGGAGAGGGAGATATTTACGTTTATTTACCCTTTTGTACTTTAACTATTTGCACATCGTTACAACACTGTATGTAGACATAGTATGACATTTGACATGACTATTCCTTTGGAACTATTGTGAGTGTAATGTTTATCTATTTCACTTGCTTTGGCAATGTAAACATCATATGTTTTGCCTGCCAATTAAGCCCTTCAATTGAATTGAATTGTGAGTGAGTGAGTGAGTGAGTGAGTGAGAGAGAGACAGAGACAGATAGAGAGAGACAGAGAGAGAGAGAGAGAGAGAGACAGAGACAGAGAGAGAGAGAGAGAGAGAGAGACAGAGACAGAGAGAGAGACAGAGACAGAGAGAGAGAGACAGAGAGAGAGAGAGAGAGAGACAGAGAGAGACAGAGACAGAGAGAGACAGAGAGAGACAGAGACAGATATACCTGTTATAACCACATTGAATTGAATTGACAGAGACAGAGAGAGACAGAGAGAGAGACAGAGAGAGAGAGAGAGAGAGAGAGAGAGACAGAGAGAGAGAGAGAGACAGAGAGAGAGAGAGAGACAGAGAGAGAGAGACAGAGAGAGAGAGAGAGAGAGAGACAGAGAGAGAGACAGAGAGAGAGAGAGAGACAGAGAGAGAGAGAGAGAGAGACAGAGAGAGAGAGAGAGAGAGAGAGAGAGAGAGAGAGACAGAGACAGAGAGAGAGAGAGAGAGACAGAGAGAGAGAGAGAGAGAGACAGAGAGAGACAGAGAGAGAGAGAGACAGAGAGAGACAGAGATAGAGAGAGACAGAGAGAGACAGAGATAGAGAGAGACAGAGAGAGACAGAGACAGATATACCTGTTATAACCACATTGAATTGAATTGACAGAGACAGAGACAGAGAGAGACAGAGAGAGAGACAGAGAGAGACAGAGAGAGAGACAGAGAGAGAGACAGAGAGAGAGAGAGAGAGAGAGAGAGAGAGACAGAGAGAGAGACAGAGAGAGAGAGAGAGAGAGAGACAGAGAGAGAGAGAGAGAGAGAGACAGAGAGAGAGAGAGAGACAGAGAGAGAGAGAGACAGAGAGAGAGAGACAGACACATTATATACCCGTCACAATCACATTATATACCTGTTATAACCATATTATATACCTGTTATAACCACATTATATACCTGTTATAACCACATTATATACCTGTTATAACCATATTATATACCTGTTATAACCACATTATATACCTGTTATAACCATATTATATACCTATTATAACCATATTATATACCTGCTATAACCAAATTATATACCTGTAATAACCATATTATATACCTGTTATAACCATATTATATACCTGTTATAACCACATTATATACCTGTTATAACCATATTATATACCTGCTATAACCATATTATATACCTGTTATAACCATATTATATACCTGTTATAACCACATTATATACCTGTATATACCTGATTCTGCAGGTGAGGGTTACTAGTACTATTACGACAGCGCTCATACAGTATACTACCTGTTTCTGCAGGGTTAGAGTTATAATGCTACATATACCTGTTATAACAGGCTGTAACCTATTGTGTAAAGTACAGTACCTGTTTCTGCAGCTGCTCCACAAAGCTGACGGGGTCTCGGAGAGCTTCTCTCTGCTGTCTGGCCAGACGCTCCAAGTCCCGTATACTCTGGGTTCTCTGGGCCTCCAACACACCTACAGTCTGGAGTAACCTCTGGTAACTGGTGGACGGGGAGAGAGGACAACATGCATCAGGGAATCCAACTTCCAGGACCTGGACAATACATTATTAACTCAGGATAGGTCCCAATTGGTACACTGGTCAAAAGTAGTGCACTATATTATAGGGAATAGGGTGCCATTTAGGAGGGATCCACACTATGTGAGAAACAGACAGCAGCATGTATGTAAACAGGAAACAGATCAGAGGTAGGCTGTGTCTGTGTCCCAAAACAGGAAACACCTCCTCCTCTCTCCCACTCCCTCCTCCTCCACACTCCCACTCTGAGGGCAGGAGATGGGTGTGGGGTCCTAATGTTTTGAACACTCAGTGTGTGTGTGTGTGTGTGTGTGTGTGTGTGTGTGTGTGTGTGTGTAATATATATATATATACACAGCCGTGGCCAAAAGTTTTGAGAATGACACAAATATTAATTTTCACAAATTCTGCTGCCTCAGTTTGTATGATGGCAATTTGCATATACTCCAGAATGTTATGAAGAGTGATCAGATGAATTGCAATTAATTGCAAAGTCCCTCTTTGCCATGCAAATTAACTGAATCCCCCAAAAAACATTTCCACTGCATTTCAGCCCTGCCACAAAAGGACCAGCTGACATCATGTCAGTGATTCTCTCGTTAACACAGGTGTGGGTGTTGACGAGGACAGGGCTGGAGATCACTCTGTCATGCTGATTGAGTTTGAATAACAGACTGGAAGCTTCAAAAGGAGGGTGGTTCTTGGAATCATTGTTCTTCCTCTGTCAACCATGGTTACCTGCAAGGAAACATGTGCATCATTGCTTTGCACAAAAAGGGCTTCACAGGCAAGGATATTGCTGCCAGTAAGATTGCACCTAAATCAACCATTTATCAGATCATCAAGAACTTCAAGGAGAGCGGTTCAATTGTTGTGAAGAAGGCTTCAGGGTGCCCAAGAAAGTTCAGCAAGCGCCAGGACAGCTTTTAAAGCTCATTCAGCTGTGGGATCAGGGCACCACCAGTACAGAGCTTGCTCAGGAATGGCAGCAGGCCATCTGCATGCACAGTTAGGCGAAGACTTTTGGAGGATGGCCTGGTGTCAAAAAGGGCAGCAAAGAAGCCATTTCTCTCCAGGAAAAACATCAGGGACAGACTGATATTCTGATAAAGGTACAGGGATTGGACTGCTGAGGACTGGGGCAAAGTCATTTTATCTTTCCCCTTTCCGATTGTTTGGGGCATCTGGAAAAAAGCTTGTCTGGAGAAGACAAGATGAGCGCTACCATCAGTCCCGTGTCATGCCAACAGTAAAGCATCCTGAGACCATTCATGTGTGGGGTTGCTTCTCAGCCAAGGGAGTAGGCTCACTCACAGTTTTGCCTAAGAACACAGCCATGAATAAAGAATGGTACCAACACATCCTCCGAGAGCAACTTCTCCCAACCATCCAGGAACAGTTTGGTGACAAACAATGCCTTTTCCAGCATGATGGAGCACCTTGCCATAAGGCAAAAGTGATAACTAAGTGACTCAGGGAACAAAACATCGATATTTGGGGTCCATGGCCAGGAAACTCCCCAGACCTTAATCCCATTGAGAACTTGTGGTCAATCCTCAAGAGGCGGGTGGACAAACAAAAACCCACAAATTCTGACAAACTCCAAGCATTGATTATGCAAGAATGGGCTGCCATCAGTCAGGATGTGGCCCAGAAGTTAATTGACAGCATGCCAGGGCGGATTGCAGAGGTCTTGAAAAAGAAGGGTCAACACTGAAAATATTGACTCTTTGCATCAACTTCAAGTAATTGTCAATAAAAGCCTTTGACACTTATGAAATGCTTGTAATTATACTTCAGTATTCCATAGTAACATCTGACAAAAATATCTAAAGACACTGAAGCACCAAACTTTGTGAAAAATTAATATTTGCGTCATTCTCAAAACTTTTGGCCACGACTGTATGTATATATATATATATATATATATATATAATCCCATAAACTCCCACTACGTACTCTTTGTTATGTTTGAGGGTCAGGTGATCTGACTCAAAGTAATACACGTCTGGGTCGTCCTCCTGTTGACTTCCTCCTCCTGGAACCTCCTCTAGGCCTCCCCTGGTCTCACAGAGCTCCCCATGGCCCGTACTGTCCCATCCTACCCTGTCCCTTCTGGCCCCACCGTTCCCCTGCTCCATGGGGACAGACGGAGGAGACAGGAGAGACCCCTCCCTGGCCTGGATACTGGAGCATGAGGAGAGGGTAGGAGTAGCGACCAGCTCTCTCCCCGCCTCCACCCCGTCCCTCAGAGGGTCCCTGGGAGAGGAGCAGGGGGCCACAGCCTTGCCCCCGCCGCAGGCCGCCCTACGGGGCGAAGTCCTCAGGGTGTACCTGTGTTCGTGGGGCTCTGTGAAGGAGGGGGGCGAGGTGCTGGAGATAGAGGGGGTGCAGGGTGGGTCTGAGCGTGTTGGGGGGGCTAGCAGTGGCATCGTGAATTCTCCTGAGTTATTGTTGTTGTTGTTTACATTGTTGATGTTGTTGTTGATGATATTGTTGTTGATGATGATGCTGGTGGCAACAGTGTTCTGCACCACCAGCGGCATGAACGACCATCCGTTAATTCCCCCGCCGCAACTCTCCTCCTCCTCGGTCGGTGTCACTTCCACCTCCTCCTCTCTGACAGAGAGGTGGGGAGTAGAGGAGTCCTCCTCAAAGGAGGCCAGAAGAGGAGCAGGACACTCCCCTGAGTCTTTACCCTCCTCCTCCATCCCAGGATCAGAGTCTTTAACTTCCTCCTGCCCAGGATCAGAGTCTTCACTCTCCTCCTCCATCCCAGGATCAGAGTCTTTAACTTCCTCCTGCCCAGGATCAGAGTCTTTACCCTCCTCCTCCTGCCCAGGATCAGAGTCTTTAACTTCCTCCTGCCCAGGATCAGAGTCTTTACCCCCCTCCTCCTGCCCAGGATCAGAGTCTTTAACTTCCTCCTGCCCAGGATCAGAGTCTTTACCCCCCTCTTCCTGCCCAGGATCGGAGTCTTTACCCCCTTCCTCCTGCCCAGGATCAGAGTCTTTAGCCCCCTCTTCCTGCCCAGGATCAGAGTCTTCACCCTCCTCCATCCCAGGATCAGAGTCTTCACCCTCCTCCTCCATCCCAGGATCAGAGTCTTTACCCCCCTCCTCCTGCCCAGGATCAGAGTCTTTACCCCCCTCCTCCTGCCCAGGATCAGAGTCTTTAACTTCCTCCTGCCCAGGATCAGAGTCTTTACCCCCCTCCTCCTGCCCAGGATCAGAGTCTTTACCCCCCTCCTCCTGCCCAGGATCGGAGTCTTTACCCCCTTCCTCCTGCCCAGGATCAGAGTCTTTACCCCCCTCCTCTTGCCCAGGATCCGAGTCTTTAACTTCCTCCTGCCCAGGATCAGAGTCTTTACCCCCCTCCTCCTGCCCAGGATCAGAGTCTTTACACTCTTCCTCCTGCCCAGGATCAGAGTCTTTACCCCCCTCCTCCTGCCCAGGATCAGAGTCTTTACCCCCCTCCTCCTGCCCAGGATCATAATCTTTACCTTCCTCCTGCCCAGGATCATAGTTTCTACAAGGCACTACGGGGTCTGGGGGCGAGGGGCAGGGCGCCCCCCTCTGGCTGCCGTTCAGCAGTGCTGGACCGGGACCTGGACAGGTGGTGTTGGAGGCAGCGCTGAGACACAGGGAGTTTGTCTGAGCATCAGGGCTACTGCTGGTCTGCCCCAGCCCGATACAGGACTTATGGGAGTTGGAGTTCAGGAGCTGCTGAACATGGCCGTCATCCTCCTCCTCCTCTCCTTCCTCCTTGTTGAGGTCAGGTGAAGAAGAGGAAGGTGAGGCTGCGGTGGAGTTTTGTCTGAGCAGGTCACCCCCTTCACTGTTCTCCTTGACAGTCGTTAAGGGGGCACAGGGGGAGGCGGGGATGACGGGCATGGGGGGCGCAGACGGGAGGTCATCCTTGGATCCATGCGACTCCCCAGAGCGGAAGCACCGTTTGGCCCTTTTGAGGAGCGGTGAGGCATCCCTCCCCACAGCACCTGACGTCTCCTTCCCCCTCCCTTCACAGTTCTCAGCCTTCTCCGAACCCCCAACCCCCTCTCTCTCTGAGCAGGACAGGACCCTCTTCCTGGGGCTTGCCCATGTCTCCCCGTCCACGGAGGTGGCCTTGTGGTGGGCTACCTTTCCCTGGTGACCCCCAGGCTTCTCTGAGGCCCCGTCCTGGTCATCTTGTCTCTTCTTGGGAGAGCGTGGGGCCCTGCTGCCGGGGAGGGGTGACCCCTGACACTCCTCCGGCTGGGCGATACTGCGATTCCTGAGGGTTCGGCCACAGAAGTTCTCGTCCAATCCATTGAGCCCGACCGATGACCTTGTGACGCGCGAGGAACGTGACGCGGCCATGCTACGGCGAGAGGCGTATCATCGTGCTGCCCGCTCCTCTGCTACAGAAGTGGGGCACCTGGGAGCATAGAGGAGACAGAGGTTATAAAGCTTCATAAGGGATCCATTATCCATGAACCAGATTCAGCGTTGGGAGATGCTATACTGACAGAGGATGAATAAGGTTCAGTGTTGGGAGATGCTATACTGACAGACTGGGAATAAGGTTCAGCGTTGGGAGATGCTATACTGACAGAGGATGAATAAGGTTCAGTGTTGGGAGATGCTATACTGACAGACTGGGAATAAGGTTCAGCGTTGGGAGATGCTATACTAACAGAGGATGAATAAGGTTCAGTGTTGGGAGATGCTATACTGACAGACTGGGAATAAGGTTCAGCGTTGGGAGATGCTATACTAACAGAGGATGAATAAGGTTCAGCGTTGAGAGATGCTATACTAACAGAGGATGAATAAGGTTCAGTGTTGGGAGATGCTATACTGACAGAGGATGAATAAGGTTCAGTGTTGGGAGATGCTATACTGACAGAGGATGAATAAGGTTCAGCGTTGGGAGATGCTATACTAACAGAGGATGAATAAGGTTCAGCGTTGGGAGATGCTATACTGACAGAGGATGAACCAGATTCAGCGTTGGGAGATGCTATACTGACAGAGGATGAATAAGGTTCAGCGTTGAGAGATGCTATACTGACAGACTGGGAATAAGGTTCAGCGTTGGGAGATGCTATACTGACAGACTGGGAATAAGGTTCAGTGTTGGGAGATGCTATACTGACAGAGGATGAATAAGGTTCAGCGTTGGGAGATGCTATACTGACAGAGGATGAATAAGGTTCAGTGTTGGGAGATGCTATACTGACAGAGGATGAATAAGGTTCAGCGTTGGGAGATGCTATACTGACAGACTGGGAATAAGGTTCAGCGTTGGGAGATGCTATACTGACAGAGGATGAATAAGGTTCAGTGTTGGGAGATGCTATACTGACAGAGGATGAATAAGGTTCAGTGTTGGGAGATGCTATACTGACAGAGGATGAATAAGGTTCAGCGTTGGGAGATGCTATACTGACAGAGGATGAATAAGGTTCAGCGTTGGGAGATGCTATACTGACAGAGGGTGAATAAGGTTCAGCGTTGGGAGATGCTATACTGACAGAGGATGAATAAGGTTCAGCGTTGGGAGATGCTATACTGACAGAGGGTGAATAAGGTTCAGCGTTGGGAGATGCTATACTGACAGAGGATGAATAAGGTAAGAGAATCAGAGATGCTACAGTTGAAGTCGGAAGTTTACATACACTTAGTTTGGAGTCATTAAAACTTGTTTTTCAAACCACTCCATAAATTTCTTGTTAAAAACTATAGTTCTGGCAAGTCGGTTAGGACATCTACTTTGTGCATGACACAAGTACATTTGCAACAATTCTTTACAGACAGATTATTTCACTTAATCACAATTCCAGTGAATCAGAAGTTTTCATACACTAAGTTGACTGTGCCTTTAAACATCTTGGAAAATTCCCGAAAATGATGTCATGGATTTAGAAGATTCTGATAGGCTAATTGACATCATTTGAGTCAATTGGAAGTGTACCTGTGGATGTATTTCAAGGCCTACCTTCAAACTCCGTGCCTCTTTGCTTGACATCATGGGAAAATCAAATCAGCCAACAAATTGTAGACCTCTACAAGTCTGGTTCATCCTTGGGAGCAATTTCCAAACGCCTGAAGGTACCACGTTCATCTGTACAAACAATAGTACGCAAGTATAAACACCACGGGACCACGCAGCCGTCATACCGCTCAGGAAGGAGACGCGTCTCCTAGAGATGAATGTACTTTGGTGTGAAAAGTGCAAAACAATCCCAGAACAACAGCAAATTACCTTGTGAAGATGCTGGAGGAAACAGGTACAAAAGTATCTATATCCACAGTAAAACGAGTCCTATATCGACACAACCTGAAAGGTCTCAAAGCAAGGAAGAAGCCACTGCTCCAAAACCGCCATAAAAAAAGCCAGACTATGGTTTGCAACTGCACATGGAGACAAAGATCATACTTTTTGGAGAAATGTCCTCTGGTCTGATGAAACAAAAATATAACTGTTTGGTCATAATGACCATCATTATGTTTGGAGGAAAAAGGGGGAAGCTTGCAAGCCGAAGAACACCACTCCAACAGTGAAGCACGGGGGTGGCAGCATCATGTTGTGGGGGTGCTTTGCTGGTGGACTTCACAAAATAGATGGCGTCATGAGGACGGAAAACTATGTGAATATATTGAAGCAACATCTCAAGACATCAGTCAGGAAGTTAAAGCTTGGTCGCAAATGGGTCTTCCAAATGGACAATGACACCAAGCATACTTCCAAAGTTGTGGCAAAATGGCTTAAGGACAACAAAGTCCAGGTATTGGAGTGGCCATCATAAAGCCCTATAGAAAATCCTATAGAAAATTTGTTGGCAAAACTGAAAAAGCTTGTGCAAGCAAGGAGGCCTACAAACCTGACTCCGTTACACCAGCTCTGTCAGGAGGAATGGGCCAATATTCACCCAACTTATTGTGGGAAGCTTGTGGAAGGCTACCCGAAACGTTTGCCCCGAGTTAAACAATTTAAAGGCAATGCTACCAAATTCTAATTGAGTGTATGTAAACTTTTGACCCACTTGGAATGTGATGAAAGAAATAAAAGCTGAAATAAATAATTATTTCTACTATTATTCTGACATTCCACAATCTTAAAATAAAGTGGTGATCCTAACTGACCTAAAACAGGACATTTTTCCTATGATTAAATGTCAGGAAATGTGAAAAACTGAGTTTAAATGTATTTGTCTAAGGTGTATGTAAACTTCTGACTTCAACTGTATATTGACAGAGGGTGAATAAGGGCAGGGCAGTATCTTTCATCTCTTGCCAGTTCAAAGAGAATCAAATGTCAGCCCATCTTTGATGCTTCAGCTGTGAGTGCTCTGTGTCTGTCTGGGGAAACAAGTAGACTGGAACACTAGGTCACATCCCAAATGGTACCCTATTCCCTCTATAGCACTACCTAGCCATAGGGCTAAGTGCACTATATAGGGAATAGGGTGCCATTTGGGACATATCCCTTATCTCTCGCTCTCAGGGTCAGGTTTTCCAAAAACAACCGTTTTTAACGTCGCATTTGAAAAACGTTAGTAATCTGATGCCCCCGTTCACATCGTGACCTTCATGCAAGTTTATTCCACTACTGGACGGACAGCCTAGTCTCCCGTCAGAGATAGCATTTATTTAGGGAGATGTTACCTTTTCATTCAAGACAGGAAGACAGGAGAAACATTGTTTTAAGATGATAATAAATGTTAGAGAAACAAGTAACTAACTTTCTAGCAGCTAAAATCTACGCTAGGTTGACGATACCACTATAGCTAGCTAAAAGCTAGGCTAGGTTGAAAATACCACTGTAGCTAGCTAAAAGTTAGGCTAGGTTGAAGATTATGCTGTAGCTAGAAAAGCTAGGCTAGGTTGAAGATACCAATGTAGCAAGCTAAAAGCTAGGCTAAGTTGAAAATAATATACTGTAGCTAGCTAAAAGCTAGGCTAGGTTGAAGATTATACTGTAGCTAGCTAAAAGCTAGGCTAGGTTGAAGGCATCACTGTAGCTAGCTAAAAGCTAGGTTGAAAATACCACTGT
This sequence comes from Oncorhynchus mykiss, assembly GCF_013265735.2. NCBI lineage: Eukaryota > Metazoa > Chordata > Actinopteri > Salmoniformes > Salmonidae > Oncorhynchus > Oncorhynchus mykiss. The sequence continues at coordinate 40,989,949 of NC_048592.1, read as the reverse complement.
AGCTCGGACCTCCACCTAATAATTATCAAACGCAAACGTCCTTACCATAAATCAACTTAAAACGGGAGGCAACAGTCATAATATAATTTACTTAACAGCCAATGTTTATTATTTAACACTACTATAAAAATATGACTTGCTTATAGAAATGGGTAATTGTTTACGAGTTGCTAGCTTTCCCATAAAGCCATCACCAAAACCCACATATTTTAATCTTCTGTGGTTTGGTGACTTCTTGTTCTTCGACAGACTCCGGCTGGACTTTGTCTCCTCTACCCAGGTAGAACACATCCTTTGTCTCCTCTACCCAGGTGGAACACATCATTAGTCTCCTCTACCCAGGTGGAACACATCCTTTGTCTCCTCTACCCAGGTAGAACACATCCATCACTTAATCGGTCAATAACTGATTACGATGCCTGTCTTAACATAGGGAACTGTCTGTGTGTGTGTGCATTTAATTACCTTCCTGTGGTATGATGTGATGCATTGTTTTGTCATTCAGACCTAACCTTCCTAAAACATGTTTATGTGAGCTGACTCACACCACCACCCCCCATAGAGCTCTCTACATACACCACACCACCACCACCCCCCCATAGAGCTCTCTACACCCCCCCCCCCCCCATAGAGCTCTCTACATACACCACACCACCCCCCCATAGAGCTCTCTACACACCACGACCCCCCCATAGAGCTCTCTACACACCACCACCCCATAGAGCTCTCTACACACCACCCCCCCATAGAGCTCTCTACATACACCACCACCCCCCCATAGAGTTCTCTACACCCCCCCCCATAGAGCTCTCTACACACCACCCCCCCATAGAGCTCTCTACACACCACCACCCCCCCATAGAGCTCTCTACACACCACAACCCCCCCCCCCCCCCCCTAACAGACAGGGGGGGGGGTGTTATCAGACAGACAGACAGACAGACAGACAGACAGGGGGGGGTGTTATCAGACAGACAGACAGGGGGGGTGTTATCAGACAGACAGACAGATATTTGCTCATGCAGGCAGAGGGTCTTTAAGGCATTATGCAGGGAAGGGATCAATTTCCCATTATGGTAATTTACTTTTGTCACAAATGTCAACCCTATTCACTATATAGTGTACTACTTTTGACCAGAGCCCTAAGCACTAAAAATAGGGCTCTGGTCAGAAGTAGTGCACTATGTAGCATGGAATTGGATTCCATTTCAGTGTCTGGCAACATGTAAACATGAGATGCGGCAGTACTAGACAACATTTCAACAACTCCAAGTGTAAGTTGTATATGTCAAGCATTAATGTCTTCCTGCCCAGGATGCGTTGCATGACATCAACTTTAAATTGAGACGTAGCCTTTCTAATTGTTCCCGTCCTGACAGTTATCCAAGCCAGGTTTTAAACCCGTGTAAACATATCAAAAGTCACAAGAACAAAACGAATTAAACCGCGTGTGAAAGGAAAGCTGATAGTTAGCTTCCTTGATTGGTATAGGAAACGGTGGAGTAGCTAGTAGCACGTAGATATGTGATGCAACTTCACAAATAAATAAAATAAATAAATTCAATAAAAATTGTTTTTAAATATTATTTATTTGTAACTTCACTAATTCAATAGAGTAAACAATGGAGTATTTCGTTTAGTTTTTTGTTCTCACCCCATCATCTTTACTTCTCCACCCTATATAAATATATATATATATCTCCATTCAGAGGACCGGACTGCCTCCACCAAATCCCCGGTAATGGCACTCCAGCCGACAGGACCCAAGTTGGACAACACTGAGACGCAGGGGTCTTAATAAGTAGTTATTTAACTCGCTCCAAATACGGTAGCTACTATTTCACAAGAGAAGGATAACTAGTCCCCGTGGTCGTGTGTTCATCTTATTACCTACCAATGCTTAAACCAATGCAAACTAGCCGGCTATCAAACCGTTAGCCCACATGCTAACCAACCCGTTAGAAAAGGCTGCAGACAGCAGCTTGGTCGCACCCTGATATGCATTATGCACCATAAACTGGTTGCTATTCTTAACATATTTCTGCTCTTCTCATACGTTTTTGTTTTGTTTGTTTCCTCGCAAAAGTTAGCAAATGACCGGATAACAAAATAATTTGTTTTTATTACCTGAAATAAAAGTAGTAATGTTAGCTAGCTCACTTAGCGGTTAGTTACATTGCCAATTGGCGCACCGGATAGTTACTGAATTTACTAGTTATATATATTTATATATCAGTCTTACTAAAGATATACATTATATATCAGTCTTACTAGTCTTAAAATGAATGGTTCGCTAAGGAGTAATGGTTTATTATGCATATTACAAGTATTTGACAAGCTATATTAATACTAAAGTAAGTGAGTTGATAATCGCATAGCTTTAACATTGGTAAGTAACGTTAAATTGATGGACATTAGCGGGTGGCCTAAAGTCGTAATAACAAAGCTAGGATAAAGATGTGCAATAAGGGAATAGTTCCTTCTGTGGCTAGGCTGCTGCTTGCTAACAGCGGCTAGTAAACAACTTTCCTAAAGCATTCGCATAACGGGCTCACTATTTGGTCGACTTTTTCACTAAAATTGTTCATTAGATGGCAAGTCTATGCTTCACTTCTGATCACGACCGACTAAATCGTTTATTGGAAGGAAAAAAAATGGGTTTGTGAAGATAGCTAGAGAATTACACTCACCTCACTTCCGCAAATCGTGTGCTGCCACACTCGGCAGGAGACATATTTTCTATCCAGTCAACGGGGTCCGTGTGTGTGTGTGTTCTGCCTTGTGTGTGTGTGTGTGAGTGTGTGTGTGTGTTCTGCCTTGTGTGTGTGTGTGTGTGTTCTGCCTAGTTCCACAACTTGTCAAAATGAAACACTACATTTTTCCTGTTGAAAGGAGAACAGGAAAGACATCTTTGGCCCCTGGACGAGACTGTGTGTAGCTCGGGCTACCAATGCCATGTCTCCATTGCAAGTCTAACCATATCTATAATGTTATTAGTCAGAATCCAGAAATAAAGGGTCGCTTATAATGAAATTAGTATTTCAGAGATGTTCCGATTAGTTGGTAGAACAAAACGTTGTGATACACAAGAGTTTTGGTCCACAATTCAATTAAACATACATTTCCATACAAAATGTTCAACTTGGATCTTAAAACCATAACAAGCACTGCAATAAATAGGATTACAATTAAGTTGCTAAGTAAACAAACAGGTGAAGAGAAATCATGTCTGCGTTACACTGTTCTTTCATTGTCAGGGTTTAACAGAATCGTAGAACCAGAATCATATCAGCCATTCTGAATCAGAACAGTTGTGTTTTCTAGCACCAGAATCATATCAACCATTCCCAATCAGAACAGATGTGTTTAATAGAACCAGAATCATAATCAACCATTCTGAATCAGAACAGTTGTGTTTAATAGAACCAGAATCATATCAACCATTCTGAATCAGAACAGTTGTGTTTAATAGAACCAGAATCATATCAGCCATTCTGAATCAGAACAGTTGTGTTTAATAGAACCAGAATCATATCAGCCATTCTGAATCAGAACAGATGTGTTTTATAGAACCAGAATCATATCAACCATTCTGAATCAGAACAGTTGTGTTTAATAGAACCAGAATCATATCAGCCATTCTGAATCAGAACAGATGTGTTTTATAGAACCAGAATCATATCAGCCATTCTGAATCAGAACAGTTGTGTTTAATAGAACCAGAATCATATCAGCCATTCTGAATCAGAACAGATGTGTTTAGTTTAGCAAATCAGGAAGCAGTATTCCATATACCTACAGCATTCTTCACATTGCTTCTTCAGTCTTCAGTGACCACATACCAAAAGGCAACACCATACCCTTATACACAAGTTAATGCTTTCTTCCAATGACAAAACTGATGAATATTATGATTTGAAAGCTTGTCATGTAATTCTGTACATTTCAAAGACAAAGATGGCCACAGAAGTTTGATTCATTGTGTACATATGCAGTGAGTGGGCAGCTTACATGTAATTTAATGTGACATGTGGCCATCAACTTTTTTCAAATCATTCGTACGTCAGGGTTGGGGGTCAATTCCACATTTGTCTCACATCTGAGTAAAATTTGATTTGTAATTTCACTTCACTTCCTGAATTGAAATGAGATTGACCAAAACCCCGGCTGAGTGAGTGGGGTCCCCTCTAAAGCGTGCCTGCCAGCCACATATTCTATTTAAAAACAAGTATATTAACATCATATAGGTGCCTCCCAAATGGAACCCTGGTCAAAAGCAGTGCACTATTTAGGGAATAGGGTGCCATTTGGTATACAAGTTTAATCCACCCCCAACAGGGGGTAAATAACAAGGAAGTTCTGGGACCGTAGTACACCAGGGGTGTATTCATTAGGTAACACACACCAGGTTTTACAATGGAAACAAGAGTTTATATTGGACCAATTCAGATAGGTGGGTCCCCTACACGTTTCGTTCCTTTTGCTTCCTTTTAGATCCTAGTGAATACACCCCTGGACTCACTAGTACATTCAAATACACATCAGACATTGTGTGAACATGCCACGCATCTTAACCAGACTATAGTAAAAAACAAACATACAAATCCTTCCTGAGACTACTTAGTTTACACAGGCAGCCCAATTCTGATCTTTTGACCAATTATTGGCAAAACACCTGATCTGATTGGTCAAAAGACCAATACGTGTAAAAAGATCAGAATTAGGCTGCCTCTGTAAACACATATCCTTAGCAGTGTTTCCCTTTTTTTCATTCACTTGCCGACACTCCAAAAAAACAGGAGAATTTAAAATTCCCAAGATGTCTTGGTATGGAGCCCCCCATTGATTTTGTTATGTTTGACCAGATAGCACAAGAACACGGTATGGCAAAATCTGTAGCATTGTAGGAAATGAGCTTTTACAAACAAACAGCTACATTTTTTTTCTGCAAACAAGAGGAGGGTCTCTTAAAAATGTGTGGACGGAGATTTCTCTTCTTCACTTTATGGAAAATGTAAGAGCTTGAGCTTTTTTTTTAGAACCATTCACTTCAACAATATGTTATTTTCTTAGAACAAGTATTAAAAAGAGAACCATTTTGATTGTGATCATTTGTGATTCTTCTTTTGTCTTTTGCGACACACAAGACATAAGAGTGACATCATATAGAACCCCCCTCCAGGGAACTCTCAACTTACTGTTGCTAGGTAGAATAGTAGAACACACCAAGGTGTAATTTCAAAATGTTGGTTGTGCATCAGCAGTTACGTAAGTCACTGACAGCCACTCAAATAGCCCATATCAGCGAAGAAAAAAAAAATGTAGATTGGTAAATTAGTCTAGCCAGCTACCTAAATTTGTAGTAATCATGGTCGAATTACTGACCAGGGGGGCCTCCGTTGATTTAGTTAATTACTCTCACTCAGATATCATATTAAAAACTGCAGACATTTATCTCCACCCTATGGCAAAATGTGTAGAATTGCAGGGAATTAGCTGTAAAACTGAAACATGTCCTCTCTGCCCCATTGCAATTTTTTTTATTAGAATTGCATGAAATTTGTTATAAAATTGAAAAATGTTCTCACCGCCCCATGGCAAAATGTGTAGAATTGCAGCAAACTTGCTTTAAAACTGCAAAAATGTATAGAATTACAGGAAATAAACTAAAACATACATTCTCTCTCTCCGCTGTCAAGAAGGGTGCCGCTAAAATGTTTTGCTCGCAAGAGGGGGGGTCATCAATTTCACTTAGGGCCCCCAAAAGGAGAGGGCTGGCTCTGATTGCATGTGTGGGTATGGATGTGGGTACGCAGGCCCATGAACCATTACGGCCCCTCATAATGAGTTCCGATTTCTTTGTGGCCCCCACCCCCATTAAAGTTTCCCATCCCTGATATAGAGTGACATTGTCTCAATTTTGGTCAAGAGAGAGAAGTTTGTTTTTTTTAAACGCTGCATTCAGGAAAAAACTTTTTTTTTTAACCTGCAAACAAGATTAATAAATGCTTGGTTCTGGAAATGACCAGACACAGTTCCCATGTATTATTCTACAGTGCAATTAGAAATTATATATTTCTACATTTATGTAGAAACATGTCATCATGTTATTTTCAGACATGTTTATTCTTCCGCCCAGTTGTCAAGAAGGGCTGTTGTGGTGGTCAAGGAAGGGAAATCCTTCGTTACAACGCTTTTTAAATAAAAAGTAAAGTGCGAAATAAAAGGCTTTAGTTGTTGTTTTACTCAGGGCTGATGGTGGGGGTTTCCTGTTAGGGTGGTGGGGGTTTCCTGTTAGGGGGTTGGGGGTTTCCTGTTCGGGGGTTGGGGGTTTCCTGTTCGGGGGTTGGGGGTTTCCTGTTAGGGGGTTGGGGGTTTCCTGTTAGGGGGTCGGTGTTGAGGGTTTCCTGTTAGGGGGCTGATGTTGGGGGTTTCCTGTTAGGGGGCTGATGTTGGGGGTTTCCTGTTAGGGGGTTGGGGGTTTCCTGTTAAGGGGCTGGTGGTGGGGGTTTCCTGTTAGGGGGCTGATGTTGGGGGTTTCCTGTTAGGGGGTTGGGGGTTTCCTGTTAGGGGGCTGGGGGTTTCCTGTTAGGGGGCTGGGGGTTTCCTGTTAGGGGGCTGGGGGTTTCCTGTTAGGGGGCTGGTGGTGGGGGTTTCCTGTTAGGGGGCTGATGTTGGGGGTTTCCTGTTAGGGGGTTGGGGGTTTTCCTGTTAGGGGGCTGATGTTGGGGGTTTCCTGTTAGGGGGTTGGGGGGTTTCCTGTTAGGGGGTTGATGTTGGGGGTTTGTTTTGGGGGTTTCCAGTTAGGGGGTTGGGGGATTCCTGTTATGGGGCTGATGTTGGGGGTTTCCTGTTAGGGGGCTGATGTTGGAGGTTTCCTGTTAGGGGGCTGATGTTGGGGGTTTCCTGTTAGGGGGCTGATGTTGGGGGTTTCCTGTTAGGGGGCTGATGTTGGGGGTTTCCTGTTAGGGGGTTGGGGGTTTCCTGTTAGGGGGTTGGGGGTTTCCTGTTAGGGGGTTGGGGGTTTCCTGTTAGGGGGCTGATGTTGGGGGTTTCCTGTTAGGGGGTTGGGGGTTTCCTGTTAGGGGGTTGGGGGTTTCCTGTTAGCAGGTTGGGGGTTTCCTGTTAGGGGGTTGGTGTTGGGGGTTTCCTGTTAGGGGGCTGGTGGGGGGGGTTCCTGTTAGGGGGCTGGTGTTGGGGGTTTCCTGTTAGGGGGCTGGTGTTGGGGGTTTCCTGTTAGGGGGTCGGTGTCAGGGGTTTCCTGTTAGGGGGTCGGTGTCGGGGGTTTCCTGTTAGGGGGTCGGTGTCGGGGGTTTCCTGTTAGGGGGTCGGTGTTGGGGGTTTCCTGTTAGGGGGCTGATGTTGGGGGTTTCCTGTTAGGGGGTTGGGGGTTTCCTGTTAGGGGGTTGGTGTTGGGGGTTTCCTGTTAGGGGGTTGGTGTTGGGGGATTCCTGTTAGGGGGCCGGTGTTGGGGGTTTCCTGTTAGGGGGCCGGTGTTGGGGGTTTCCTGTTAGGGGGCCGGTGTTGGGGGTTTCCTGTTAGGGGGTTGGTGTTGGGGGATTCCTGTTAGGGGGCCGGTGGTGGGGGTTTCCTGTTAGGGGGCCGGTGTTGGGGGTTTCCTGTTAGGGGGCCGGTGTTGGGGGTTTCCTGTTAGGGGGCCGGTGTTGGGGGTTTCCTGTTAGGGGGCCAGGGTTGGGGGTTTCCTGTTAGGGGGCCGGTGTTGGGGGTTTCCTGTTAGGGGGCCGGGGTTGGGGGTTTCCTGTTAGGGGGCCGGGGTTGGGGGTTTCCTGTTAGGGGGTCGGTGTTGGGGGTTTCCTGTTAGGAGGCCGGTGTTGGGGGTTTCCTGTTAGGGGGTCGGTGTTGGGGGTTTCCTGTTATGGGGCTGATGTTGGGGGTTTCCTGTTAGGGGGCTGATGTTGGGGGTTTCCTGTTAGGGGGCTGATGTTGGGGGTTTCCTGTTAGGGGGCTGATGTTGGGGGTTTCCTGTTAGGGGGTTGGGGGTTTCCTGTTAGGGGGTTGGGGGTTTCCTGTTAGGGGGTTGGGGGTTTCCTGTTAGGGGGCTGATGTTGGGGGTTTCCTGTTAGGGGGTTGGGGGTTTCCTGTTAGCGGGTTGGGGGTTTCCTGTTAGGGGGTTGGTGTTGGGGGTTTCCTGTTAGGGGGCTGGTGGGGGGGGGTTCCTGTTAGGGGGCTGGTGTTGGGGGTTTCCTGTTAGGGGGCCGGTGTTGGGGGTTTCCTGTTAGGGGGCCGGGGTTGGGGGTTTCCTGTTAGGGGGCCGGGATTGGGGGTTTCCTGTTAGGGGGCCGGGGTTGGGGGTTTCCTGTTAGGGGGCCGGGGTTGGGGGTTTCCTGTTAGGGGGTCGGTGTTGGGGGTTTCCTGTTAGGGGGCCGGTGTTGGGGGTTTCCTGTTAGGGGGCCGGTGTTGGGGGTTTCCTGTTAGGGGGCCGGTGTTGGGGGTTTCCTGTTAGGGGGCCGGTGTTGGGGGTTTCCTGTTAGGGGGCCGGTGTTGGGGGTTTCCTGTTAGGGGGCCGGTGTTGGGGGTTTCCTGTTAGGGGGCCGGTGTTGGGGGTTTCCTGTTAGGGGGCCGGTGTTGGGGGTTTCCTGTTAGGGGGTTGGGGGTTTCCTGTTAGGGGGTTGGGGGTTTCCTGTTAGGGGGTCGGTGTTGGGGGTTGGTGTTGGGGGTTTCCTGTTAGGGGGCCGGTGTTGGGGGTTTCCTGTTAGGGGGCCGGTGTTGGGGGTTTCCTGTTAGGGGGTTGGGGGTTTCCTGTTAGGGGGTTGGGGGTTTCCTGTTAGGGGGTCGGTGTTGGGGGTTGGTGTTGGGGGGTTCCTGTTAGGGGGCCGGTGTTGGGGGTTTCCTGTTAGGGGGTTGGTGTTGGGGGTTTCCTGTTAGGGGGTTGGTGTTGGGGGATTCCTGTTAGGGGGCCGGTGGTGGGGGTTTCCTGTTAGGGGTCGGTGTTGGGGGTTTCCTGTTAGGGGGCCGGTGTTGGGGGTTTCCTGTTAGGGGGCCGGTGTTGGGGGTTTCCTGTTAGGGGGCCAGGGTTGGGGGTTTCCTGTTAGGGGGCCGGGGTTGGGGGTTTCCTGTTAGGGGGCCGGGGTTGGGGGTTTCCTGTTAGGGGGTCGGTGTTGGGGGTTTCCTGTTAGGGGGCCGGTGTTGGGGGTTTCCTGTTAGGGGGTCGGTGTTGGGGGTTTCCTGTTATGGGGCTGATGTTGGGGGTTTCCTGTTAGGGGGCTGATGTTGGGGGTTTCCTGTTAGGGGGCTGATGTTGGGGGTTTCCTGTTAGGGGGCTGATGTTGGGGGTTTCCTGTTAGGGGGTTGGGGGTTTCCTGTTAGGGGGTTGGGGGTTTCCTGTTAGGGGGTTGGGGGTTTCCTGTAAGGGGGCTGATGTTGGGGGTTTCCTGTTAGGGGGTTGGGGGTTTCCTGTTAGCGGGTTGGGGGTTTCCTGTTAGGGGGTTGGTGTTGGGGGTTTCCTGTTAGGGGGCTGGTGGGGGGGGTTCCTGTTAGGGGGCTGGTGTTGGGGGTTTCCTGTTAGGGGGCCGGTGTTGGGGGTTTCCTGTTAGGGGGCCGGGGTTGGGGGTTTCCTGTTAGGGGGCCGGGGTTGGGGGTTTCCTGTTAGGGGGCCGGGGTTGGGGGTTTCCTGTTAGGGGGCCGGGGTTGGGGGTTTCCTGTTAGGGGGTCGGTGTTGGGGGTTTCCTGTTAGGGGGCCGGTGTTGGGGGTTTCCTGTTAGGGGGTCGGTGTTGGGGGTTTCCTGTTAGGGGGCCGGTGTTGGGGGTTTCCTGTTAGGGGGCCGGTGTTGGGGGTTTCCTGTTAGGGGGCCGGTGTTGGGGGTTTCCTGTTAGGGGGCCGGTGTTGGGGGTTTCCTGTTAGGGGGCCGGTGTTGGGGGTTTCCTGTTAGGGGGTTGGGGGTTTCCTGTTAGGGGGTCGGTGTTGGGGGTTGGTGTTGGGGGTTTCCTGTTAGGGGGCCGGTGTTGGGGGTTTCCTGTTAGGGGGCCGGTGTTGGGGGTTTCCTGTTAGGGGGCCAGTGTTGGGGGTTTCCTGTTAGGGGGCCGGTGTTGGGGGTTTCCTGTTAGGGGGCCGGTGTTGGGGGTTTCCTGTTAGGGGGCCGGTGTTGGGGGTTTCCTGTTAGGGGGCCGGTGTTGGGGGTTTCCTGTTAGGGGGCCGGTGTTGGGGGTTTCCTGTTAGGGGGTTGGGGGTTTCCTGTTAGGGGGTCGGTGTTGGGGGTTTCCTGTTAGGGTGTTGGGGGTTTCCTGTTAGGGGGCCGGTGTTGGGGGTTTCCTGTTAGGGGGCCGGTGTTGGGGGTTTCCTGTTAGGGGGCCCGTGTTTGGGGTTTCCTGTTAGGGGGCCGGTGTTGGGGGTTTCCTGTTAGGGGGTTGGGGGTTTCCTGTTAGGGGGTCGGTGTTGGGGGTTTCCTGTTAGGGGGCCGGTGTTGGGGGTTTCCTGTTAGGGGGCCGGTGTTGGGGGTTTCCTGTTAGGGGGTTGGGGGTTTCCTGTTAGGGGGTCAGTGTTGGGGGTTTCCTGTTAGGGTGTTGGGGGTTTCCTGTTAGGGGGCCGGTGTTGGGGGTTTCCTGTTAGGGGGCCGGTGTTGGGGGTTTCCTGTTAGGGGGTCGGTGTTGGGGGATTCCTGTTAGGGGGCCGGTGTTGGGGGATTCCTGTTAGGGGGCCGGTGTTGGGGGTTTCCTGTTAGGGGGTTGGTGTTGGGGGTTTCCTGTTAGGGGGTTGGTGTTGGGGGTTTCCTGTTAGGGGGCCGGTGTTGGGGGTTTCCTGTTAGGGGGCCGGTGTTGGGGGTTTCCTGTTAGGGGGCCGGTGTTGGGGGTTTCCTGTTAGGGGGCCGGTGTTGGGGGTTTCCTGTTAGGGGGCCGGGGTTGGGGGTTTCCTGTTAGGGGGCCGGGGTTGGGGGTTTCCTGTTAGGGGGCCGGGGTTGGGGGTTTCCTGTTAGGGGGCCGGTGTTGGGGGTTTCCTGTTAGGGGGCCGGTGTTGGGGGTTTCCTGTTAGGGGGCCGGTGTTGGGGGTTTCCTGTTAGGGGGCCGGTGTTGGGGTTTCCTGTTAGGGGGCCGGTGTTGGGGGTTTCCTGTTAGGGGGCCGGTGTTGGGGGTTTCCTGTTAGGGGGCCGGTGTTGGGGGTTTCCTGTTAGGGGGCCGGTGTTGGGGGTTTCCTGTTAGGGGGCCGGTGTTGGGGGTTTCCTGTTAGGGGGCCGGTGTTGGGGGTTTCCTGTTAGGGGGTTGGGGGTTTCCTGTTAGGGGGTCGGTGTTGGGGGTTTCCTGTTAGGGGGCCGGTGTTAGGGGTTTCCTGTTAGGGGGCCGGTGTTGGGGGTTTCCTGTTAGGGGGCCGGTGTTGGGGGTTTCCTGTTAGGGGGCCGGTGTTGGGGGTTTCCTGTTAGGGGGCCGGTGTTGGGGGTTTCCTGTTAGGGGGCCGGTGTTGGGGGTTTCCTGTTAGGGGGCCGGTGTTGGGGGTTTCCTGTTAGGGGGTTGGGGGTTTCCTGTTAGGGGGTCGGTGTTGGGGGTTTCCTGTTAGGGTGTTGGGGGTTTCCTGTTAGGGGGCCGGTGTTGGGGGTTTCCTGTTAGGGGGCCGGTGTTGGGGGTTTCCTGTTAGGGGGCCGGTGTTGGGGGTTTCCTGTTAGGGGGCCGGTGTTGGGGGTTTCCTGTTAGGGGGCCGGTGTTGGGGGTTTCCTGTTAGGGGGCCGGGGTTGGGGGTTTCCTGTTAGGGGGCCGGGGTTGGGGGTTTCCTGTTAGGGGGCCGGTGTTGGGGGTTTCCTGTTAGGGGGCCGGTGTTGGGGGTTTCCTGTTAGGGGGTCGGTGTTGGGGGTTTCCTGTTAGGGGGCCGGTGTTGGGGGTTTCCTGTTAGGAGGCCGGTGTTGGGGGTTTCCTGTTAGGGGGCCGGTGTTGGGGGTTTCCTGTTAGGGGGTTGGGGGTTTCCTGTTAGGGGGCCGGTGTTGGGGGTTTCCTGTTAGGGGGTTGGGGGTTTCCTGTTAGGGGGTCGGTGTTGGGGGTTTCCTGTTAGGGGGCCGGTGTTGGGGGTTTCCTGTTAGGGGGTTGGGGGTTTCCTGTTAGGGGGCCGGTGTTGGGCGTTTCCTGTTAGGGGGTTGGGGGTTTCCTGTTAGGGGGTCGGTGTTGGGGGTTTCCTGTTAGGGTGTTGGGGGTTTCCTGTTAGGGGGCCGGTGTTGGGGGTTTCCTGTTAGGGGGCCGGTGTTGGGGGTTTCCTGTTAGGGGGCCCGTGTTTGGGGTTTCCTGTTAGGGGGCCGGTGTTGGGGGTTTCCTGTTAGGGGGTTGGGGGTTTCCTGTTAGGGGGTCGGTGTTAGGGGTTTCCTGTTAGGGGGCCGGTGTTGGGGGTTTCCTGTTAGGGGGCCGGTGTTGGGGGTTTCCTGTTAGGGGGTTGGGGGTTTCCTGTTAGGGGGTTGGGGGTTTCCTGTTAGTGGGTCAGTGTTGGGGGTTTCCTGTTAGGGTGTTGGGGGTTTCCTGTTAGGGGGCCGGTGTTGGGGGTTTCCTGTTAGGGGGCCGGTGTTGAGGGTTTCCTGTTAGGGGGTCGGTGTTGGGGGATTCCTGTTAGGGGGCCGGTGTTGGGGGTTTCCTGTTAGGGGGCCGGTGTTGGGGGTTTCCTGTTAGGGGGTTGGTGTTGGGGGTTTCCTGTTAGGGGGTTGGTGTTGGGGGATTCCTGTTAGGGGGCCGGTGTTGGGGGTTTCCTGTTAGGGGGCCGGTGTTGGGGGTTTCCTGTTAGGGGGCCGGTGTTGGGGGTTTCCTGTTAGGGGGCCGGTGTTGGGGGTTTCCTGTTAGGGGGCCGGGGTTGGGGGTTTCCTGTTAGGGGGCCGGGGTTGGGGGTTTCCTGTTAGGGGGCCGGGGTTGGGGGTTTCCTGTTAGGGGGTCAGTGTTGGGGGTTTCCTGTTAGGGGGCCGGTGTTGGGGGTTTCCTGTTAGGGGGTCGGTGTTGGGGGTTTCCTGTTAGGGGGTCGGTGTTGGGGGTTTCCTGTTAGGGGGTCGGTGTTGGGGGTTTCCTGTTAGGGGGTTGGGGGTTTCCTGTTAGGGGGTCGGTGTTGGGGGTTTCCTGTTAGGGTGTTGGGGGTTTCCTGTTAGGGGGCCGGTGTTGGGGGTTTCCTGTTAGGGGGCCGGTGTTGGGGGTTTCCTGTTAGGGGGCCCGTGTTTGGGGTTTCCTGTTAGGGGGCCGGTGTTTGGGGTTTCCTGTTAGGGGGCCGGTGTTGGGGGTTTCCTGTTAGGGGGCCGGTGTTGGGGGTTTCCTGTTAGGGGGCCGGTGTTGGGGGTTTCCTGTTAGGGGGCCGGTGTTGGGGGTTTCCTGTTAGGGGGTTGGGGGTTTCCTGTTAGGGGGTCAGTGTTGGGGGTTTCCTGTTAGGGTGTTGGGGGTTTCCTGTTAGGGGGCCGGTGTTGGGGGTTTCCTGTTAGGGGGCCGGTGTTGGGGGTTTCCTGTTAGGGGGTCGGTGTTGGGGGATTCCTGTTAGGGGGCCGGTGTTGGGGGTTTCCTGTTAGGGGGCCGGTGTTGGGGGTTTCCTGTTAGGGGGTTGGTGTTGGGGGTTTCCTGTTAGGGGGCCGGTGTTGGGGGTTTCCTGTTAGGGGGCCGGTGTTGGGGGTTTCCTGTTAGGGGGCCGGTGTTGGGGGTTTCCTGTTAGGGGGCCGGTGTTGGGGGTTTCCTGTTAGGGGGCCGGGGTTGGGGGTTTCCTGTTAGGGGGCCAGTGTTGGGGGTTTCCTGTTAGGGGGCCGGTGTTGGGGGTTTCCTGTTAGGGGGTCGGTGTTGGGGGTTTCCTGTTAGGGGGTCGGTGTTGGGGGTTTCCTGTTAGGGGGCAGGTGTTGGGGTTTCCTGTTAGGGGGCCGGTGTTGGGGGTTTCCTGTTAGGGGGCCGGTGTTGGGGGTTTCCTGTTAGGGGGCCGGTGTTGGGGGTTTCCTGTTAGGGGGCCGGTGTTGGGGGTTTCCTGTTAGGGGGCCGGTGTTGGGGGTTTCCTGTTAGGGGGCCGGTGTTGGGGGTTTCCTGTTAGGGGGCCGGTGTTGGGGGTTTCCTGTTAGGGGGCCGGTGTTGGGGGTTTCCTGTTAGGGGGCCGGTGTTGGGGGTTTCCTGTTAGGGGGTTGGGGGTTTCCTGTTAGGGGGTTGGGGGTTTCCTGTTAGGGGGTTGGGGGTTTCCTGTTAGGGGGCCGGTGTTGGGGGTTTCCTGTTAGGGGGCCGGTGTTGGGGGTTTCCTGTTAGGGGGTTGGGGGTTTCCTGTTAGGGGGTCGGTGTTGGGGGTTTCCTGTTAGGGGGCCGGTGTTGGGGGTTTCCCGTTAGGGGGCCGGTGTTGGGGGTTTCCCGTTAGGGGGCCGGTGTTGGGGGTTTCCTGTTAGGGGGCCGGTGTTGGGGGTTTCCTGTTAGGGGGCCGGTGTTGGGGGTTTCCTGTTAGGGGGCCGGTGTTGGGGGTTTCCTGTTAGGGGGTTGGGGGTTTCCTGTTAGGGGGTCGGTGTTGGGGGTTTCCTGTTAGGGTGTTGGGGGTTTCCTGTTAGGGGGCCGGTGTTGGGGGTTTCCTGTTAGGGGGCCGGTGTTGGGGGTTTCCTGTTAGGGGGCCGGTGTTGGGGGTTTCCTGTTAGGGGGCCGGGGTTGGGGGTTTCCTGTTAGGGGGCCGGGGTTGGGGGTTTCCTGTTAGGGGGCCGGTGTTGGGGGTTTCCTGTTAGGGGGCCGGTGTTGGGGGTTTCCTGTTAGGGGGCCGGTGTTGGGGGTTTCCTGTTAGGGGGTCGGTGTTGGGGGTTTCCTGTTAGGGGGCAGGTGTTGGGGGTTTCCTGTTAGGGGGCCGGTGTTGGGGGTTTCCTGTTAGGAGGCCGGTGTTGGGGGTTTCCTGTTAGGGGGCCGGTGTTGGGGGTTTCCTGTTAGGGGGTTGGGGGTTTCCTGTTAGGGGGCCGGTGTTGGGGGTTTCCTGTTAGGGGGTTGGGGGTTTCCTGTTAGGGGGTCGGTGTTGGGGGTTTCCTGTTAGGGGGCCGGTGTTGGGGGTTTCCTGTTAGGGGGTTGGGGGTTTCCTGTTAGGGGGCCGGTGTTGGGGGTTTCCTGTTAGGGGGTTGGGGGTTTCCTGTTAGGGGGTCGGTGTTGGGGGTTTCCTGTTAGGGTGTTGGGGGTTTCCTGTTAGGGGGCCGGTGTTGGGGGTTTCCTGTTAGGGGGCCGGTGTTGGGGGTTTCCTGTTAGGGGGCCGGTGTTTGGGGTTTCCTGTTAGGGGGCCGGTGTTGGGGGTTTCCTGTTAGGGGGCCGGTGTTGGGGGTTTCCTGTTAGGGGGTTGGGGGTTTCCTGTTAGGGGGTCGGTGTTGGGGGTTTCCTGTTAGGGGGCCGGTGTTGGGGGTTTCCTGTTAGGGGGCCGGTGTTGGGGGTTTCCTGTTAGGGGGTTGGGGGTTTCCTGTTAGGGGGTTGGGGGTTTCCTGTTAGGGGGTCAGTGTTGGGGGTTTCCTGTTAGGGTGTTGGGGGTTTCCTGTTAGGGGGCCGGTGTTGGGGGTTTCCTGTTAGGGGGCCGGTGTTGGGGGTTTCCTGTTAGGGGGTCGGTGTTGGGGGATTCCTGTTAGGGGGCCGGTGTTGGGGGTTTCCTGTTAGGGGGCCGGTGTTGGGGGTTTCCTGTTAGGGGGTTGGTGTTGGGGGTTTCCTGTTAGGGGGTTGGTGTTGGGGGATTCCTGTTAGGGGGCCGGTGTTGGGGGTTTCCTGTTAGGGGGCCGGTATTGGGGGTTTCCTGTTAGGGGGCCGGTGTTGGGGGTTTCCTGTTAGGGGGCCGGTGTTGGGGGTTTCCTGTTAGGGGGCCGGGGTTGGGGGTTTCCTGTTAGGGGGCCGGGGTTGGGGGTTTCCTGTTAGGGGGCCGGGGTTGGGGGTTTCCTGTTAGGGGGTCAGTGTTGGGGGTTTCCTGTTAGGGGGCCGGTGTTGGGGGTTTCCTGTTAGGGGGTCGGTGTTGGGGGTTTCCTGTTAGGGGGCCGGTGTTGGGGGTTTCCTGTTAGGGGGCCGGTGTTGGGGGTTTCCTGTTAGGGGGCCGGTGTTGGGGGTTTCCTGTTAGGGGGTTGGGGGTTTCCTGTTAGGGGGTCGGTGTTGGGGGTTTCCTGTTAGGGGGTCGGTGTTGGGGGTTTCCTGTTAGGGGGTCAGTGTTGGGGGTTTCCTGTTAGGGGGCCGGTGTTGGGGGTTTCCTGTTAGGGGGTCGGTGTTGGGGGTTTCCTGTTAGGGGGCCGGTGTTGGGGTTTCCTGTTAGGGGGCCGGTGTTGGGGTTTCCTGTTAGGGGGCCGGTGTTGGGGGTTTCCTGTTAGGGGGCCGGTGTTGGGGGTTTCCTGTTAGGGGGCCGGTGTTGGGGGTTTCCTGTTAGGGGGCCGGTGTTGGGGGTTTCCTGTTAGGGGGCCGGTGTTGGGGGTTTCCTGTTAGGGGGCCGGTGTTGGGGGTTTCCTGTTAGGGGGCCGGTGTTGGGGGTTTCCTGTTAGGGGGCCGGTGTTGGGGGTTTCCTGTTAGGGGGTTGGGGGTTTCCTGTTAGGGGGTTGGGGGTTTCCTGTTAGGGGGTCGGTGTTGGGGGTTTCCTGTTAGGGGGTCGGTGTTGGGGGTTTCCTGTTAGGGGGCCGGTGTTGGGGGTTTCCTGTTAGGGGGCCGGTGTTGGGGGTTTCCTGTTAGGGGGCCGGTGTTGGGGGTTTCCTGTTAGGGGGTCGGTGTTGGGGTTTCCTGTTAGGGGGTCGGTGTTGGGTAGTTTCCTGTTAAGGGGTTGGTGTTGGGTAGTTTCCTGTTAAGGGGTTGGTGTTGGGTAGTTTCCTGTTAAGGGGTTGGTAGGTAGTTTCCTGTTAAGGGGTTGGTAGGTAGTTTCCTGTTAAGGGGTTGGTAGGTAGTTTCCTGTTAAGGGGTTGGTAGGTAGTTTCCTGTTAAGGGGTTGGTAGTTAGGTAGTTTCCTGTTAGGGGGTTGGTAGTTAGGTAGTTTCCTGTTAGGGGGTTGGTAGTTAGGTAGTTTCCTGTTAGGGGTTGGTAGTTAGGTAGTTTCCTGTTAGGGGGTTGGTAGTTAGGTAGTTTCCTGTTAGGGGGTTGGTAGTTAGGTAGTTTCCTGTTAGGGGGTTGGTAGTTAGGTAGTTTCCTGTTAGGGGGTTGGTAGTTAGGTAGTTTCCTGTTAGGGGGTTGGTAGTTAGGTAGTTTCCTGTTAGGGGGTTGGTAGTTAGGTAGTTTCCTGTTAGGGGGTTGGTAGTTAGGTAGTTTCCTGTTAGGGGGTTGGTAGTTAGGTAGTTTCCTGTTAGGGGGTTGGTAGTTAGGTAGTTTCCTGTTAGGGGGTTGGTAGTTAGGTAGTTTCCTGTTAGGGGGTTGGTAGTTAGGTAGTTTCCTGTTAGGGGGTTGGTAGTTAGGTAGTTTCCTGTTAGGGGGTTGGTAGTTAGGTAGTTTCCTGTTAGGGGGTTGGTTGGTAGTTTCCTGTTAGGGGGTTGGTTGGTAGGTAGTTTCCTGTTAGGGGGTTGGTAGGTAGTTTCCTGTTAGGGGGTTGGTTGGTAGGTAGTTTCCTGTTAGGGGGTTGGTAGGTAGTTTCCTGTTAGGGGGTTGGTACAGTAGGTAGTTTCCTATTAGGGGGTTGGTTGGTAGTTTCCTGTTAGGGGGTTGGTAGGTAGTTTCCTGTTAGGGGGTTGGTAGGTAGTTTCCTGTTAGGGGGTTGGTACAGTAGGTAGTTTCCTATTAGGGGGTTGGTATAGTAGGTAGGTTGTTTCATGTGAAGGAGTTGGTATGTCGGTAGATTGAAACGTAGCACGTCTCCACCTATATCTTCTCCTTAGACTGCGAGGAGGCCTCTAGTTCGGGGTGAGAGACGTTGGGCCGGACTGTTACGAGCGGACCTCCTCCGTGGACGGAGTGGAGAAAGTTCCACGTCTCCTCAGAGATCTGTCCCGAGTCAGCTCCTTGAGGGAGTAAATAGCACACAGATTTAATGAGACTGAAATAACGCACATTTAGTAGCTTTTCTATCTTGATCAAGTGTGTCCACAACAGTTCCATCAGCATCACACTGATAGGACATTATATAAGTAGAGGATTTGGAGAAGACAGAAGACTGGGTCAGGCTGTTTGTTACCTTGTCTGAGTGTTAGATGGCCATTCTTGTTGATCGCGATCTTGGAGTTATCGATTGGTCCCGGTGGATCTGCAAGGGAGAGGGAAATCAATTATTATGACACAGAAAATGTAATCTGAAGGCAGCCTAATATAGCACATTATAGCACATTATAGCACATTATATAGCACATTATAGCACAATATAGCACATTATATAGCACATTATATAGCACATTATAGCACATTATATAGCACATTATATAGCACATTATAGCACAATATAGCACATTATAGCACATTATATAGCACATTATAGCACATTATAGCACTCCTTTCAACAGCTGGGGGTGGAGACTCCAAATCACACCTACTACAGCAGTATCTAGACACCCCTTCAAATGAGTGGACTTCAGCCACACCGCCATGCAATCTCCATAGACAAACATTGGAGGTATAATGGCCTTACTGAAGAGCACAGTGACTTTCAACTTGGCACCGTCATAGGATGCCACCTTTCCAACAAGTCAGTTTATCGAATTTCTGCCCTGCTCGAGCTGCCACGGTCAACTGTAAGTGCTGTTATTGTGAAGTGGAAACGTCTAGGAGCAGCAACAACGGCTCAGCCGCGAAGTGGTAGGCCACACCATCTCACAGAACGGGACCGCCGAGTCCTGTGGTCTGTGCTCGGTTGCAACACTTCCAAACTGCCTCTGGAACCAACGTCAGCACAATAACTGTTTGCCAGGAGACTCATGAAATGGGTTTCCATGGTCGAGCAGCCGCACACAAGCCTAAGATCACCATGCACAATGCCAAGCGTCGACTGGAGTGTAAACCTCGATGCCAGTGGACTCTGGAGCAGTTGACACGAGATCTCCGGAGCGATGAATCACGCTTCACCATCTGGCAGTCCGACGGACAAATCTGGGTTTAGGAGAATGCTAGGAGAACGTGACCTGCCCGAATGTATAGTGCCAACTGTAAAGTTTGGTGGAAGAGGAATAATGGTCTGGGGCTGTTTTTCATGGTTTGGACTTTGGCCCCTTAGTTCCAGTGAAGGGAAATCTTAACGCTACAGCATAGAATGACATTCAAATCAAATGTTATTTGTCACATGCGCCGAATACAACAGCTGTAGACCTGACAGTGAAAAGCTTACTGACAAGCCCTTAACCAACAACGCAGTTTAAAGAAAAACAAGTGTTGAGTAAAAAATAAACAGTTAAATAGCAGCAGTACAATAACAGTAGTGAGGCTATATACAGGGTATTACGGTACAGAGTCAATGTGGAGGCTATATACAGGGTATTACGGTACAGAGTCAATGTGGAGGCTATATACAGGGTATTACGGTACAGAGTCAATGTGGAGGCTATATACAGGGGGTACCGGTACAGAGTCAATGTGGAGGCTATATACAGGGTATTACGGTACAGAGTCAATGTGGAGGCTATATACAGGGTATTACGGTACAGAGTCAATGTGGAGGCTATATACAGGGGGTACCGGTACAGAGTCAATGTGGAGGCTATATACAGGGTATTACGGTACAGAGTCAATGTGGAGGCTATATACAGGGTATTACGGTACAGAGTCAATGTGGAGGCTATATACAGGGTATTACGGTACAGAGTCAATGTGGAGGCTATATACAGGGTATTGCGGTACAGAGTCAATGTGGAGGCTATATACAGGGTATTACGGTACAGAGTCAATGTGGAGGCTATATACAGGGTATTACGGTACAGAGTCAATGTGGAGGCTATATACAGGTGGTACCGGTACAGAGTCAATGTGGAGGCTATATACAGGGTATTACGGTACAGAGTCAATGTGGAGGCTATATACAGGGGGTACCGGTACAGAGTCAATGTGGAGGCTATATACAGGGGGCACCGGTACAGAGTCAATGTGGAGGCTATATACAGGGTATTACGGTACAGAGTCAATGTGAAGGCTATATACAGGGGGTACTGGTACAGAGTCAAAATGGAGGCTATATACAGGGTATTACGGTACAGAGTCAATGTGGAGGCTATATACAGGGGGTACCGGTACAGAGTCAATGTGAAGGCTATATACAGGGGGTACTGGTACAGAGTCAATGTGGAGGCTATATACAGGGGGTACCGGTACAGAGTCAATGTGGAGGCTATATACAGGGTATTACGGTACAGAGTCAATGTGGAGGCTATATACAGGGGGTACCGGTACAGAGTCAATGTGGAGGCTACAGTGCCTTGCGAAAGTATTCGGCCCCTTTGAACTTTGCGACCTTTTGCCACATTTCAGGCTTCAAACATAAAGATATAAAACTATTTTTTTGTGAAGAATCAACAACAAGTGGGACACAATCATGAAGTGGAACGACATTTATTGGATATTTCAAACTTTTTTAACAAATCAAAAACGGAAAAATTGGGCGTGCAAAATTATTCAGCCCCCTTAAGTTAATACTTTGTAGCGCCACCTTTTGCTGCGATTACAGCTGTAAGTCGCTTGGGGTATGTCTCTATCAGTTTTGCACATCGAGAGACTGACATTTTTTCCCATTCCTCCTTGCAAAACAGCTCGAGCTCAGTGAGGTTGGATGGAGAGCATTTGTGAACAGCAGTTTTCAGTTCTTTCCACAGATTCTCGATTGGATTCAGGTCTGGACTTTGACTTGGCCATTCTAACACCTGGGTATGTTTATTTTTTAACCATTCCATTGTAGATTTTGCTTTATGCTTTGGATCATTGTCTTGTTGGAAGACAAATCTCCGTCCCAGTCTCAGCTCTTTTGCAGACTCCATCAGGTTTTCTTCCAGAATGGTCCTGTATTTGGCTCCATCCATCTTCCCATCAATTTTAACCATCTTCCCTGTCCCTGCTGAAGAAAAGCAGGCCCAAACCATGATGCTGCCACCACCATGTTTGACAGTGGGGATGGTGTGTTCAGCTGTGTTGCTTTTACGCCAAACATACCGTTGTGCATTGTTGCCAAAAAGTTCAATTTTGGTTTCATCTGACCAGAGCACCTTCTTCCACATGTTTGGTGTGTCTCCCAGGTGGCTTGTGGCAAACTTTAAACGACACTTTTTATGGATATCTTTAAGAAATGGCTTTCTTCTTGCCACTCTTCCATGAAGGCCAGATTTGTGCAATATACGACTGATTGTTGTCCTATGGACAGAGTCTCCCACCTCAGCTGTAGATCTCTGCAGTTCATCCAGAGTGATCATGGGCCTCTTGGCTGCATCTCTGATCAGTCTTCTCCTTGTATGAGCTGAAAGTTTAGAGGGACGGCCAGGTCTTGGTAGATTTGCAGTGGTCTGATACTCCTTCCATTTCAATATTATCGCTTGCACAGTGCTCCTTGGGATGTTTAAAGCTTGGGAAATCTTTTTGTATCCAAATCCGGCTTTAAACTTCTTCACAACAGTATCTCAGACCTGCCTGGTGTGTTCCTTGTTCTTCATGATGCTCTCTGCGCTTTTGACGGACCTCTGAGACTATCACAGTGCAGGTGCATTTATACGGAGACTTGATTACACACAGGTGGATTGTATTTATCATCATTAGTCATTTAGGTCAACATTGGATCATTCAGAGATCCTCACTGAACTTCTTGAGAGAGTTTGCTGCACTGAAAGTAAGGGGGCTGAATAATTTTGCACCCCCAATTTTTCAGTTTTTGATTTGTTAAAAAAGTTTGAAATATCCAATAAATGTCGTTCCACTTCATGATTGTGTCCCACTTGTTGTTGATTCTTCACAAAAAAATACAGTTTTATATCTTTATGTTTGAAGCCTGAAATGTGGCAAAAGGTCGCAAAGTTCAAGAGGGCCGAATACTTTCGCAAGGCACTGTATATACAGGGGGCACCGGTACAGAGTCAATGTGGAGGCTATATACAGGGGGTACCGGTACAGAGTCAATGTGGAGGCTATATACAGGGGGTACCGGTACAGAGTCAATGCGGAGTCTAAATACAAGGGGGTACCGGTACAGAGTCAATGCGGAGGCTATATACAGGGGGGTACCGGTACAGAGTCAATGTGGAGGCTATATACAGGGTGTTACGGTACAGAGTCAATGTGGGGCTATATACAGGGGGTACCGGTACAGAGTAAATGTGGAGGCTAAATACAGGGGGCACCGGTACAGAGTCAATGTGGAGCCTATATACAGGGGGTACCGGTACAGAGTCAATGTGGAGGCTAAATACAGGGGGTACCGGTACAGAGTCAATGTGGAGGCTAAATACAGGGGGTACCGGTACAGAGTCAATGTGGAGGCTATATACAGGGGGTACCGGTACAGAGTCAATGTGGAGGCTATATACAGGGGGTACCGGTACAGAGTCAATGTGGAGGCTATATACAGGGGGTACCGGTACAGAGTCAATGTGGAGGCTATATACAGGGGGTACCAGTACAGAGTCAATGTGGAGGCTATATACAGGGGGCACCGGTACAGAGTCAATGTGGAGGCTATATACAGGGGGTACCGGTACAGAGTCAATGTGGAGGCTATATACAGGGGGTACCGGTACAGAGTCAATGTGGAGGCTATATACAGGGGGTACCGGTACAGAGTCAGTGTGGAGGCTATATACAGGGGGTACCGGTACAGAGTCAATGTGGAGGCTATATACAGGGGGTACCGGTACAGAGTCAATGTGGAGGCTATATACAGGGGGTACCGGTACAGAGTCAGTGTGGAGGCTATATACAGGGGGTACCGGTACAGAGTCAATGTGGAGGCTAAATACAGGGGGCACCGGTACAGAGTCAATGTGGAGGCTATATACAGGGGGTACTGGTACAGAGTCAATGTGGAGGCTATATACAGGGGGTACCGGTACAGAGTCAATGTCGGGGCTATATACAGGGTGCACCGGTACAGAGTCAATGTGCCGTTTAGTCGACGTAATGAGGTAATATGTACATGTAGGTAGAGTTAAAGTGAAGGAAAGTTGGCCCCAGTGATGTACCCTCTGTATTGCCTTGCATGATGTAACCAGTCAGGATGATCGATGGTGCAGCTGTAGAATTTTTTAAGGATCTGAGGACCCATGCCAAATCTTTTCAGTCTCCTGAGGGGGAATAGGCTTTGTTGTGCCCTCTTCACAACTATCTTGGTGTGTTTGGACCATGTTAGTTTGTTGGTGATGTGGACACCAAGGAACTTGAAACTCTCGACCCGCTCCACTACAGCCCCGTTGATGAGAATGGGGGCGTGCTCGGTCCTCCTTTTCCTGTAGTCCACAATCATCTCCTTAGTCTTGGTTACGTTGAGGGAGGGGTTGTTGTCCTGGCACCACACGGCCAGGTCTCTGACCTCCTCCCTATAGGCTGTCTCATCGTTGTTGGTGATCAGGTCTACCACTGTTGTGTCATCAGCAAACTTAATGATGGTGTTGGAGTCGTGCCTGGCAGTTCAGTCATGAGTGAACAGGGAGTACAGGGGGGGACTGAGCACGCACCCGAGGGGCCCCCGTGTTGAGGATCAATGTGGCGGATGTGTTGTTATCTACCCTTACAACCTGGGGGCGGCCCTGTCAGGAAGTCCAGGATCCAGTTGCAGAGGGGGGTGTTTAGTCCCAGGGTCCTTAGCTTAGTGATGAGCTTTGAGGGCACTATGGTGTTGAATGCTGAGCTGTAGTCAATGAACAGCATTCTCACATAGGTGCTCCTTTTGTTCAGGTGTGAAAGGGCAGTGTGGAGTGCAATAGAGATCGCATCATCTGTGGATCTGTTGGGGTGGTAGGCAAATTGGAGTGGGTCTAGGGTTTCTGGGATAATGGGGTTGATGTGAGCCCTGACCAGCCTTTCAAAGCACTTCATGGCTACAGACGTGAGTATTATGGGTCAGTAGTCACTTAGGCAGGTTACCTTAGTGTTCTTGGGCACAGAGACTATGGTGGTCTGCTTGAAACATGTTGGTATTACAGACTCAGTCAGGGACATGTTGAAAATGTCAGTGAAGATACTTGCCAGTTGGTCAGCACATGCCCGGAGCACACGTCCTGGTAATCCGCCTGGCCGATTTAAGTTTCCTTGCATTAAAGACCCCGGCCACTAGGAGCGCCACCTCTGGATGAGTGTTTTCCTGTTTGATTATGGCCCATTACAGCTCGTTGAGTGCGGTCTTAGTGCCAAGCATTGGTTTGTGGTGGTAGATAGACAGTTACGAAAAATATAGATGAAAACTCTTGGTAAATAGTGTGGTCTACAGCTTATCATGAAATACTCTACCTCAGGCGACCTTGAGACTTAATATTAGATTTTGTGCACCAGCTGTCATTGACAAAAAGACAGACCTCCACCCCTTGTCTTTCCGGAGGCAGCGCAAACCCAGCTAGCTGTATTTTATCCATGTCGTTGTTCAGCCACGACTCAGTGAAACATAAGATATTACAGTTTTTAATGTCCGATTTGTAGGATATTCATGATCGTAGCTTGTCTATTTTGTTATCCATTTGTATGTCAGCTAATAGGACTGATGGTAGAGGCAGATTACCCATTCGCCGTCGGATCCTAACGAGGCACCCCGACCTACGTCCCGATATCTCCATCTCTTTCTCCTGTAGGATCCTTACGAGGCACCCCGACCTACGACCCTGATATCTCCATCTCTTTCTCCTGTCGGATCCTTACGAGGCACCCCGACCTACGTCCCGATATCTCCATCTCTTTCTCCTGTCGGATCCTTACGAGGCACCCCGACCTACGTCCCGATATCTCCATCTCTTTCTCCTATCGGATCCTTACGAGGCACCCCGACCTACGTCCCGATATCTCCTGTCTCCTGTCGGATCCTTACGAGACACCCCGACCTACGTCCCCATATCTCCATCTCTTTCTCCTGTCGGATCCTTACGAGGCACCCAGACCTACGTCCCGATATCTCCTGTCGGATCCTTACGAGGCACCCAGACCTACGTCCCGATATCTCCTGTCGGATCCTTACGAGGCACCCCGACCTACGTCCCGATATCTCCTGTCGGATCCTTACGAGGCACCCCAACCTACGTCCCGATATCTCCTGTCGGATCCTTACGAGGCACCCCGACCTACGTCCCGATATCTCCTGTCGGATCCTTACGAGGCACCCCGACCTACGTCCCGATATCTCCTGTCGGATCCTTACGAGGCACCCCGACCTACGTCCCGATATCTCCTGTCGGATCCTTACGAGGCACCCCGACCTACGTCCCGATATCTCCTGTCGGATCCTTACGAGGCACCCCGACCTACGTCCCGATATCTCCATCTCTTTCTCCTGTCGGATCCTTACGAGGCACCCCGACCTACGACCCCGATATCTCCATCTCTTTCTCCTATCGGATCCTTACGAGGCACCCCGACCTACGTCCCGATATCTCCTGTCTCCTGTCCCCGAACTACGTCCCCGATATCTCCATCTCTTTCTCCTGTCGGATCCTTACGAGGCACCCAGACCTACGTCCCGATATCTCCTGTCGGATCCTTACGAGGCACCCCGACCTACGTCCCGATATCTCCTGTCGGATCCTTACGAGGCACCCCGACCTACGTCCCGATATCTCCTGTCGGATCCTTACGAGGCACCCCGACCTACGTCCCGATATCTCCTGTCTCCTGTCGGATCCTTACAAGACACCCCGAACTACGTCCCCGATATCTCCATCTCTTTCTCCTATCGGATCCTTACAAGGCACCCCGACCTACGTCCCGATATCTCCATCTCTTTCTCCTGTCGGATCCTTTCGAGGCACCCAGACCTACGTCCCGATATCTCCTGTCGGATCCTTACGAGGCACCCCGACCTACGTCCCGATATCTCCTGTCGGATCCTTACGAGGCACCCCGACCTACGTCCCGATATCTCCTGTCGGATCCTTACGAGGCACCCCGACCTACGTCCCGATATCTCCATCTCTTTCTCCTGTCGGATCCTTACGAGGCACCCCGACCTACGACCCCGATATCTCCATCTCTTTCTCCTATCGGATCCTTACAAGGCACCCCGACCTACGACCCGATATCTCTTTCTCTTGCGAATTACAATGTCTGAAGTAAATCCTTCGCGTCCGACTCGTTAAAGAAAAAAATCTTTGTCCAGTACGAGGTGAGTTATCGCTGTCCTGATGTCTAGAACGACTTTTCGGTCATAAGTGGCAGAAACATTATGTACAAAATAAGTTACAAATAACGCACAAAAACACGCACAATTGGTTAAGAGCCCTTAAAACGTCAGCCATCTCCTCCGGTGCCATTAGTTATTCTAGACCATTCTGTGCTTCCAACTTTGTGGCAACAGCTTGGGGAAGGCCCTTTCCCGTTTCAGCATGAGAAGTCCCCTAGTGCACAAAGCGAGGTCCATACAGAAATGGTTTGTCGAGATCGAACACCTCTGGGATGAATGGGTCAACCCCATCGAACACCTCTGGGATGAATGGTCAACCCCATCGAACACCTCTGGGATGAACGGTCAACCCCATCGAACACCTCTGGGATGAACGGTCAACCCCATCGAACACCTCTGGGATGAAAGGTCAACCCCATCGAACACCTCTGGGATGAATGGTCAACCCCATCGAACACCTCTGGGATGAACGGTCAACCCCATCGAACACCTCTGGGATGAACGGTCAACCCCATCGAACACCTCTGGGATGAACGGTCAACCCCATCGAACACCTCTGGGATGAACGGTCAACCCCATCGAACACCTCTGGGATGAACGGTCAACCCCATCGAACACCTCTGGGATGAACGGTCAACCCCATCGAACACCTCTGGGATGAACGGTCAACCCCATCGAACACCTCTGGGATGAACGGTCAACCCCATCGAACACCTCTGGGATGAACGGTCAACCCCATCGAACACCTCTGGGATGAACGGTCAACCCCATCGAACACCTCTGGGAAGAACGGTCAACCCCATCGAACACCTCTGGGATGAACGGTCAACCCCATCGAACACCTCTGGGATGAACGGTCAACCCCATCGAACACCTCTGGGATGAACGGTCAACCCCATCGAACACCTCTGGGATGAACGGTCAACCCCATCGAACACCTCTGGGATGAACGGTCAACCCCATCGAACACCTCTGGGAAGAACGGTCAACCCCATCGAACACCTCTGGGATGAACGGTCAACCCCATCGAACACCTCTGGGATGAATGGTCAACCCCATCGAACACCTCTGGGATGAAAGGTCAACCCCATCGAACACCTCTAGGATGAATGGTCAACCCCATCGAACACCTCTAGGATGAATGGTCAACCCCATCGAACACCTTTGGGATGAATTGGAACACAGACTGCGAGCCAGGCCTAATCGGCCAACATAAATGCCCGACCTCACTAATGCTCTTGTGGCTGAATGGAAGCAAGTCCCTGCAGCAATGTTCCAACAGTGGAGGCTGTTGTAGTAGCAAAGATGGGGACCAATTCCCTTTTAAAGCCCATGATTTTGGAATGAGATGTTCGACATGCAGGTGTCCACATAGTTTTGGTCATGTAGTGTATCTGTTTAGCCAATCACCATTTTTCTTTCCCTTGACGAAGCCCTCCCACTCTCTGAACCAGCCACTCACCATTGTCCTACCCTTGACGAAGCCCTCCCACTCTGAACCAGCCACTCACCATTGTCCTTTCCCTTGGCGAAGCCCTCCCACTCTCTGAACCAGCCACTCACCATTGTCCTTTCCCTTGACGAAGCCCTCCCACTCTCTGAACCAGCCACTCACCATTGTCCTTTCCCTTGACGAAGCCCTCCCACTCTCTGGAACCAGCCACTCACCATAGTCCTTTCCCTTGACGAAGCCCTCCCACTCTCTGAACCAGCCACTCACCATTGTTCTTTCCCTTGACGAAGCCCTCCCTATCTCTGAACCAGCCACTCACCATTGTTCTTTCCCTTGACGAAGCCCTCCCACTCTCTGAACCAACCACTCACCATTGTTCTTTCCCTTGACAAAGCCCTCCCACTCTCTGAACCACTGCATGCTGATGCAGTAGATGATCAGTGGAGACTCCTCCTCTTGGAACGCCTTGTTCAGCTGAACAGAGGAAGGAAGAGGGGATGGGGGGAGAGAGGGGATGGAAGGGGAGGATAGGGAGAAGAGCGAGGGAAGGGGAGAGGACGGGAAGAAAGAGATTTGAGAGAGAAAGTTTATCATTTAAATTAATTGAGAACATTAAAACAGGTGTGTTAGTGCTGGGGTGGAAGAAATCCTGCAAAGGAAAGTATCTGTGATCCGTCCTTACCCGGACAAACATGTCCAGCTCTGTCCTGCGTCTCTTCTCCAGCTTCTCAATCTCTGTCTGACAAGTGTGACACACATACAGGTGGTTGACAGCAGGCCCGCCTCCGTACCTAGACAACAAACCAATCACAGCTCAGTAACACACCTTGACCAGACTAATCACAGCTCAGTAACACACCTTGACAGACCATTCACAGCTTAGTAACACACATTGACAGACCATTCCCACTCAGTAACACACCCTGACAGACCAATCACAGCTTAGTAACACACCAATCACAGCTTAGTAACACACATTGACAGACCAATCACAGCTTAGTAACACACATTGACAGACCAATCACAGCTTAGTAACACACCCTGACAGACCAATCACAGCTTAGTAACACACATTGACAGACCATTCACAGCTTAGTAACACACCCTGACAGACCAATCACAGCTTAGTAATACACCCTGACAGACCAATCACAGCTTAGTAACACACCCTGACAGACCAAAGTTTAGTAACACCTAGACCAGGGACCACAGTCCCAGAATTCAGTCGTTGAAACACAGCTGAGTGAATAAACCTCTCAGAACCAGGAAGCACTCCCCTTAGCCGCATGCGATGCCAGGAGACGGCCGTCGTGCTATCTGACGTCAGACAAAGCTCCTCGCCGTAAAAAATACACCTTATAAACCACGACTTTAGCAACTATGGGTACGGTGACACTGACACAATAATGTGATTATTGTGACTAACTCTTGATGAATTAATATAGGTTTGATTAAAACATTGTATGCAAGAAAAAGGATTTCCCTAACATTCCTGTTTAACACTCCGCCATGGAAACGTAGTCAATAATCCCACTTAATGCCGGTACCGTGTAGCTGCATGAAGCTGACCTGCTGTAGAGGTGGTCCCACGCGTTCTGAGGCAGCATCACTAGCAGATCGTCGATGAACGCGGCCTTGACAGGCGGCACGCCTGACAACACAACATTTAAAAAGATCTTCGTCACAAGTCATTGTGGGTAATGGGTACCACTAACATCACCCAATATCCTCTGTAAACATGGATTCATTTGGTCTTTTTTTCCCCCAGTTGCTTTGACTGGCTGACTGACTGACTGACTGACTGACTATCTGGTTGGTTGGTTGGTTGGTTGGTTGGTTGGTTGGTTGGTTGGTTGGTTGGCTGGCTGGCTGGCTGATTCAGATAGAGAAAGATATATAAATGTCTGATAGAGACAGACATGGATAGTTGGAAAGATAAAAGTCCATAGCTCCGTACCTCCGTGTGAGCAGAGGAAGTCGTCGTTGGAGATGGGTCCCGGCTCAGCGAAGGTCTTGAACTTGTTGAGCCATTGTCTGGAGACGTAGAACTGTAGCAGACTGGGCTCCGTCACGCCGAGTAGACCCGTCACCTTCCTCCTCTCCTTCAGCGCCTCCTCGTTGCTCTTCCTGGAGGGACACAAACAGTACACATTAGTAACCGTGCACTAAATCAACTAAACGGACGTGGTCGGTACCAGAGCACGGAAACTTCCTGTTTACAGAAAACAAGATAATGATCATCTGGTAAAACTGGCACGGCCTCCAGAGGCGGCTCTAATCCAGATTAGAATTCTGCTGTTGATGTCTAGAGGAAGGATGTCACCCCACTGTGCAGGATTAAGTCTCATAACTGTTCATAGTGTGGTGGTCTTACGCTGTGTTGCTTTGTGTGATAAGTCCTCTTCTATCACACCACTCCTAGAGGAGGAGGTAGTTATCACACCACTCCTAGAGGAGGAGGTAGTTATAATAATACCACTCTCCTAGAGGTAGTTATAATAATACCACTCCTAGAGGAGGAGGAGGTAGTTATAATAATACCACTCCTAGAGGATGTAGTTATAATAATACCACTCCTAGAGGAGGAGGATGTAGTTATAATAATACCACTCCTAGAGGAGGAGGAGGTAGTTATAATAATACCACTCCTAGAGGATGTAGTTATAATAATACCACTCCTAGAGGAGGTAGTTATAATAATACCACTCCTAGAGGAGGAGGAGGTAGTTATAATAATACCACTCCTAGAGGATGTAGTTATAATAATACCACTCCTAGAGGAGGTAGTTATAATAATACCACTCCTAGAGGAGGAGGAGGTAGTTATAATAATACCACTCCTAGAGGAGGTAGTTATAATAATACCACTCCTAGAGGAGGTAGTTATAATAATACCACTCCTAGAGGAGGTAGTTATAATAATACCACTCCTAGAGGAGGTAGTTATAATAATACCACTCCTAGAGGAGGAGGAGGTAGTTATAATAATACCACTCCTAGAGG
The DNA here is from genome assembly GCF_013265735.2 of Oncorhynchus mykiss. Taxonomy (NCBI): domain Eukaryota; kingdom Metazoa; phylum Chordata; class Actinopteri; order Salmoniformes; family Salmonidae; genus Oncorhynchus; species Oncorhynchus mykiss. The sequence goes on along the minus strand of NC_048592.1, from coordinate 40,959,398 downwards.
AGGAGGATGTAGTTATAATAATACCACTCCTAGAGGAGGTAGTTATAATAATACCACTCCTAGAGGATGTAGTTATAATAATACCACTCCTAGAGGAGGTAGTTATAATAATACCACTCCTAGAGGAGGTAGTTATAATAATACCACTCCTAGAGGAGGAGGAGGTAGTTATAATAGTACCACTCCTAGAGGATGTAGTTATAATAATACCACTCCTAGAGGAGGTAGTTATAATAATACCACTCCTAGAGGAGGAGGAGGTAGTTATAATAATACCACTCCTAGAGGAGGTAGTTATAATAATACCACTCCTAGAGGAGGTAGTTATAATAATACCACTCCTAGAGGAGGTAGTTATAATAATACCACTCCTAGAGGAGGTAGTTATAATAATACCACTCCTATAGGAGGTAGTTATAATAATACCACTCCTAGAGGAGGAGGAGGTAGTTATAATAATACCACTCCTAGAGGAGGTAGTTATAATAATACCACTCCTATAGGATGTAGTTATAATAATACCACTCCTATAGGATGTAGTTATAATAATACCACTCCTATAGGAGGTAGTTATAATAATACCACTCCTAGAGGAGGTAGTTATAATAATACCACTCCTAGAGGATGTAGTTATAATAATACCACTCCTAGAGGATGTAGTTATAATAATACCACTCCTAGAGGAGGTAGTTATAATAATACCACTCCTAGAGGAGGTAGTTATAATAATACCACTCCTAGAGGAGGTAGTTATAATAATACCACTCCTATAGGAGGTAGTTATAATAATACCACTCCTAGAGGAGGTAGTTATAATAATACCACTCCTAGAGGAGGTAGTTATAATAATACCACTCCTAGAGGATGTAGTTATAATAATACCACTCCTAGAGGATGTAGTTATAATAATACCACTCCTAGAGGAGGAGGAGGTAGTTATAATAATACCACTCCTAGAGGAGGAGGAGGTAGTTATAATAATACCACTCCTAGAGGAGGTAGTTATAATAATACCACTCCTAGAGGAGGTAGTTATAATAATACCACTCCTAGAGGAGGAGGAGGTAGTTATAATAATACCACTCCTAGAGGAGGTAGTTATAATAATACCACTCCTAGAGGAGGTAGTTATAATAATACCACTCCTAGAGGAGGAGGAGGTAGTTATAATAATACCACTCCTAGAGGAGGTAGTTATAATAATACCACTCCTAGAGGAGGAGGATGTAGTTATAATAATACCACTCCTAGAGGAGGTAGTTATAATAATACCACTCCTAGAGGAGGAGGATGTAGTTATAATAATACCACTCCTAGAGGAGGAGGTAGTTATAATAATACCACTCCTAGAGGAGGAGGTAGTTATAATAATACCACTCCTAGAGGAGGAGGATGTAGTTATAATAATACCACTCCTAGAGGATGTAGTTATAATAATACCACTCCTAGAGGATGTAGTTATAATAATACCACTCCTAGAGGAGGAGGAGGTAGTTATAATAATACCACTCCTAGAGGATGTAGTTATAATACCACTCCTAGGGTGTGTTGGTTATATGATATGCTGTTTGTCTTACTTGTAGAACAGTACGTAGGCCTCAGCATTCTGGATGCAGGACTCTGACACCTCGGTGACGCTCTGGTCATCAAACTCATACCAGAGGTTGTTCAGGTCATTCCTACAGTAGGCTATGTAGTGGCCACCTGGCGAGAGGAGGAGGATAGGGAGAGGAGGAAGAGAAAGGAGGTTAACCTGGGGTTTGCAAGAAGAGAACAGGATAACAATCCCCATGAAGTTGATTACTTAAAAAAAAAAATTGTGAAAGCCCTCAAGGCCCATGCTAGAACAAGTTTCTATCCGTCGATGCAGAGCCCTCTGTCTCCCTCCATAAGAACAGACCTTATGACGGGGGGGGGGGGGGGGGGGCCTGAACGAACACTCACTGCTGGCGGTGCCATGGTGACAGATGACGGACAGCAGGTCGTAGGTGGTGGTGCGGGCGGAGCTATCCTTGGCCAGGAAGGGCTGCAGTTCCAGGCCCTCCAATGGGAAGGAGACGTGAGTCCCGATCTTAGTGGAGAACATCAGCTCGTGTCTAAACCGCTTCAGGTGGATGCACAGGATCTGGAAAGGGAATGAAAACAAATTATTGTTGACCCTGTAAAACAATACAATTCACTGCACCTATCTGATGTATGTGACAATAAATCACACACACACACTCTTCATGGCCAAAAGTATGTAGACACCTGCTCGTCGAACATCTCATACAAAATCATGGGCGTTAGTATGGAGTTGGTCCCCCCTTCGTTGCTATAACAGCCTCCTACATTTTATTTCCATTAGATGTTGGAACATTGCTGCTATAACAGCCTCCACTCTTCTGGGAAGACTTTCCACTAGATGTTGGAACATTGCTGCTATAACAGCCTCCACTCTTCTGGGAAGGCTTTCCACTAGATGTTGGAACATTGCTGCTATAACAGCCTCCACTCTTCTGGGAAGACTTTCCACTAGATGTTGGAACATTGCTGCTATAACAGCCTCCATTCTTCTGGGAAGACTTTCCACTAGATGTTGGAACATTGCTGCAGGGACTTGCTTCCATTCAGCCACAAGAGCATTAGTGAGGTCAGGCACTGATGTTGGGCGATGAGGCCTGGCTCGTTGTCGGCGTTCCAATTCATCCCAAAGGTGTTCAATGGGTTTGAGGTCAGGGCTCTGTGCAGGCCAGTCAAGTTCTTCCACACTGATCTCGACCAACCATTTCTGTATGGACCTCACTTTGTGCACGGGGGTATTGTCATGCTGAAAGAGGAAAGGGCCTTCCAAAAACTGTTGCCACAAAGTTGGAAGCACAGAATCGTCTAGAATGACATTGTATGCTATAGCGTTAAGACCGGAACTACGGGGCCTAGCCCGAACTATCAAAAACAGCCCCAGACCATTATTCCTCCTCCACTAAACTTTACAGTGAGCATTCGGGCAGGTCGCGTTCTCCTGGCATCTGCCAAACCCAGATTAGTCCGTCGGACTGCCACACTTCGCTGCCGAGCAGTTGTTGCTCCTAGACGTTTCTATCTCACAATAACAGCACCTCTAGCTGGGCAGAAACTGACTTGTGTCATGTTGTAAATCCCTGAGGTCTTCAGTACGGGCCATTCTACTGTCAATGTTTGTCTATGGAGATTGCATGGCTGTGTGCTCATTTTTTTACACGGCACATAGCCTAGTGGTTAGAGCGTTGGACAAGTAACCGAAAGGTTGCAAGATCGAATCCCCGAGCTGACAAGGTAAAATCTGTTGTTCTGCCACTGAACAGGCAGATAATTCTCAATGATGGCCTAGGAACAGTGGGTTTAAGACAATTGGCCCAGCGTCGTCCGGGTTTGGCCGGGGTAGGACGTCATTGAAAATAAGAATTTGTTCTTAACTGACTTGCCTAGTTAAATAAAGGTCAAATAAAAAATAGACCTGTCAGCAATGTGTGTGGCTGAAATTGAGCCCACTAATTTGAAGGGGTGTCCACATACTTTTGGCCATGTTGTGTATATTCAGCTTATTCTTAAAGTTTTCAGACCCCTTTCTCCACATTTTGTTACAGCCTTATTCTAATATATTTTTTTCCTCATCAATCTACACACAACACCCCATAATGACAAAGCAAAAACAGGATTTTAGAAATGTTATCAAATGTATAATTTTTTTTACTGAAATATCACATTACCATAAGTATTCAGACCCTTTACTCAGTACTTTGTTGAAGCACCTTTGGCAGTGATTACAGCCTCGAGTCTTCTTGGGTATGACACTACAAGCTTGGCATACCTGTATTTGTGGAGTTTCTCCCATTCTTCTCTGCAGATCCTCTCAAACTCTGTCAGGTTGGATTGGGAGCGTCGCTGCATAGTTATTTTCAGGTCTCTCCTGAGATGTTCGATCGAGTTCAAGTCAGGGCTCTGGCTGGGCCACTCTAGGACATTCAGAGATTTGTCTTTCTTGGGTGTGTGCTGAGGGTCGTTGTCCTGTTGGAAGGTGAACCTTCGCTCTGGAGCCGGTTTTCATCAAGGATCTCTCTGTACTTTGCTCCGTTGATCTTTCCCTCGATCCTGACTAGCCTCCCAGTCCCTGCTTCTGAAAAACATCTCCACAGCACGATGCTGCCACCACCATGCTTGTAGAGATGGTGCCAGGTTTCCTCCAGATGTGAGGCTTGGAATTCAGGCCAAAGAGTTCAATATTGGTTTCATCAGACCAGAGATTCTTGTGTCTTTTGGCAAACTCCAAGAGGGCTTTCATGTGCTGCAGAGATGGTTGTCCTTCTGGAAGGTTATCCCATCTCCACAGAGGAACTCTGGAGCTCTGTCAGAGTCACTATTGGGTTCTTGGTCACCTCACTGACCAAGGCCCTTCTCCCCCTATTGCTCAGTTTGGCCGGGCAGCCAGCTCTAGGAAGAGACTTGGTGGTTCCAAACTTCTTCCATTTAAGAATGATGCCACTGTGGCCACTGTGTTCTTGGGGACCTTCAATTCTGCAGACATTTTTGGTACCCTTCCCCAGATCTGTGCCTCGGCACAATCCTGTCTCTGAGAACTACGGACAATTCCTTCGACCTCATGGCTTGGTTTTTGCTCTGACCTGCACTGTCAACTGTGGGACCTTTATATAGACAGGTGTGTGCCTTTCCAAATAATGTCTTATCAGTTGAATTTACCACAGGTGGACTCCAGTCAAGTTGTAGAAACATCAAGGATGACCAATGGAAACAGGGTGCACCTGAGCTCAATTTCAAGTCTCATAGCAAAGGTTCTGAATACTTATGTAAATAAGATATCCGTTTTTTATTTCATTCTGAAAACCTGTTTTCGCTTTTTCTTTATGGGGTATTGTGACGTCATTGTGGGGTATTGTGACGTCATTGTGGGGTATTGTGACGTCATTGTGGGGTATTGTGACGTCATTATGGGGTATTGTGACGTCATTATGGGGTATTGTGACGTCATTATGGGGTATTGTGACGTCATTATGGGTTATTGTGACGTCATTATGGGGTATTGATGTCATTATGGGGTATTGTGATGTCATTATGGAGTATTGTGATGTCATTATGGGGTATTGATGTCATTATGGGGTATTGTGATGTCATTATGGAGTATTGTGATGTCATTATGGGGTATTGATGTCATTATGGGGTATTGTGATGTCATTATGGGGTATTGTGATGTCATTATGGAGTATTGTGACGTCATTATGGAGTATTGTGACGTCATTATGGGGTATTGTGATGTCATTATGGGGTTTTGTGATGTCATTATGGAGTATTGTGATGTCATTATGGGGTATTGATGTCATTATGGGGTATTGTGATGTCATTATGGAGTATTGATGTCATTATGGGGTATTGATGTCATTATGGGGTATTGTGATGTCATTATGGAGTATTGATGTCATTATGGAGTATTGTGACATCATTATGGGGTATTGTGATGTCATTATGGGGTATTGTGATGTCATTATGGGGTATTGTGATGTCATTATGGGGTATTGTGATGTCATTATGGGGTATTGTGATGTCATTATGGGGTATTGATGTCATTATGGAGTATTGTGATGTCATTATGGGGTATTGTGACGTCATTATGGGGTATTGTGACGTCATTATGGGGTATTGTGTTGTCATTATGGGGTATTGTGATGTCATTATGGGGTATTGTGACGCCATTATGGGGTATTGTGACGTCATTATGGGTTATTGTGACGTCATTATGGGGTATTGATGTCATTATGGGGTATTGTGATGTCATTATGGAGTATTGTGATGTCATTATGGAGTATTGATGTCATTATGGGGTATTGTGATGTCATTATGGAGTATTGTGATGTCATTATGGGGTATTGATGTCATTATGGGGTATTGTGATGTCATTATGGGGTATTGTGATGTCATTATGGAGTATTGTGACGTCATTATGGGGTATTGTGATGTCATTATGGGGTTTTGTGATGTCATTATGGGTTATTGTGATGTCATTATGGGGTATTGATGTCATTATGGGGTATTGTGATGTCATTATGGGGTATTGTGACGTCATTATGGGTTATTGTGATGTCATTATGGGGTATTGATGTCATTATGGGGTATTGTGATGTCATTATGGGGTATTGATGTCATTATGGGGTATTGTGATGTCATTATGGAGTATTGTGATGTCATTATGGGGTATTGTGATGTCATTATGGGGTATTGTGATGTCATTATGGAGTATTGATGTCATTATGGAGTATTGTGACATCATTATGGGGTATTGTGATGTCATTATGGGGTATTGTGATGTCATTATGGGGTATTGTGATGTCATTATGGGGTATTGATGTCATTATGGAGTATTGTGATGTCATTATGGGGTATTGTGATGTCATTATGGGGTATTGTGTTGTCATTATGGGGTATTGTGTTGTCATTATGGGGTATTGTGTTGTCATTATGGGGTATTGTGATGTCATTATGGGGTATTGTGATGTCATTATGGGGTATTGTGATGTCATTATGGGGTATTGTGTTGTCATTATGGGGTATTGTGTGTAGATTGATGAGGAAAATCAGCTATTTCATCAATTTATGAATAAGGCGTAATGTAAATTTTGTTGAGAGAAAAAGTCAAGGGGTCTGAAAACTTTCCAAATGCACTGTACATCCTGTAATATCAGTAATATTAGCTGTAATATGAGTCTCATGGGATTTCTAAAGTGTTTGAACACTCACCTCTGGTACTCTCTGAACTTTGCAGAATTTCACTCCATTCCGTAATCTAGCAGAGAAAAATCACAGTCTTAATTAAATATTTATTCATGTTTCCTGAGTTAAACCATGAAGAAGTTCCATTCAGTCATCTATCTAATGATTTACATATTTTGTTGTTGGAGGGGGGGATTCATTTCAAGGTCCTGGAGTGGCCTAGCCAGTCTCCAGATCTCAACCCCATTGAAAATCTTTGGAGGGAGTTGAAAGTCCGTGTTGCCCAGCAACAGCCCCAAAACATCACTGCTCTAGAGGAGATATGCATGGAGGAATGGGCCAAAATACCAGCAACAGTGTTTGAAAACCTTGTGAAGACTTACAGAAAACGTTTGACCTCTGTCATTGCCAACAAAGGGTATATAACAAAGTATTGAGATAAACTTTTGTTATTGACCAAATACTTATTTTCCACCATAATTTGCAAATAAATTCATTAAAAATCCTACAATGTGATTCTCTGGATTTTATTTCTAATTTTGTCTGTCATAGTTGAAGTGTACCTATGATGAAAATTACAGGCCTCTCATCTTTTTAAGTGGGAGAACTTGCACAATCGGTGGCTGAATAAATACTTTTTTGCCCCACTGTAAATATAATTTTGTTGTTGGAGGGCGGGGGGGGGGGGGGAGGATCGGATACTCACTTCTTGCATTTCTCACAGCTGTACATGTTGTCACCTAGGGACACACAGAAACAACACAGTAACGCTCCAGACTGAACAGGTACCACCAGAGACCTGAAGCATCGAGGTACAGAGACAGTCAAGGTCCTCACCTTTCAGCTCGTCTCTGGTGAAGAAGGCAGCCAGACAGTCCTGTAAGGTCACCACAGGACCCCACCACCAGCTGGAACACAAGGACATAACCACAAGAGTTTTACTGTTAAACAGAATAGACTTCACACTGATGGCTCCTACCGGGGTTGGGTTCAATTCCATTTCAATTCAGGAAGTACACTAAAACTACACTTTCTCTTAAACACTTTGAATTTGTATTGAAGTGTTTTTTATTTATTGGAATTGAAATGGAATTGACCCCAACCATGACTCCTACCAATGTGTTAATGTTGACCCCAACCATGACTCCTACCAATGTGTTAATGTTGACCCCAACCATGACTCCTACCAATGTGTTAATGTTGATCCCAACCCTGACTCCTACCAATGTGTTAATGTTGACCCCAACCATGACTCCTACTACCAATGTGTTAATGTTGACCCCAACCATGACTCCTACTACCAATGTGTTAATGTTGACCCCAACCATGACTCCTACTACCAATGTGTTAATGTTGACCCCAACCCTGACTCCTAACAATGTGTTAATGTTGACCCCAAACATGACTCCTACTAACAATGTGTTAATATTGACCCCAACCATGACTCCTACTACCAATGTGTTAATGTTGACCCCAACCATGACTCCTACTACCAATGTGTTAATGTTGACCCCAACCATGACTCCTACTACCAATGTGTTAATGTTGACCCCAAACCACTGGCTGTCTGTACCGTTTAAAGGGTATAATAGTTAGGGTCACCAGGCTGTCTGTACCCATTAAAGGGTATAATAGTTAGGGTCACCAGGCTGTCTGTACCCATAAGGGGGTATAATAGTTAGGGTCCCCAGGCTGTCTGTACCCATTAAAGGGTATAATAGTTAGGGTCCCCAGGCTGTCTGTACCCATTAAAGGGTATAATAGTTAGGGTCACCAGGCTGTCTGTACCCATTAAAGGGTATAATAGTTAGGGTCCCCAGGCTGTCTGTACCCATTAAAGGGTATAATAGTTAGGGTCACCAGGCTGTCTGTACCCATTAAAGGGTATAATAGTTAGGGTCACCAGGCTGTCTGTACCCATTAAAGGGTATAATAGTTAGGGTCGCCAGGCTGTCTGTACCCATTAAAGGGTATAATAGTTAGGGTCACCAGGCTGTCTGTACCCATTAAAGGGTATAATAGTTAGGGTCACCAGGCTGTCTGTACCCATTAAAGGGTATAATAGTTAGGGTCACCAGGCTGTCTGTACCCATTAAAGGGTATAATAGTTAGGGTCCCCAGGCTGTCTGTACCCATAAGGGGGTATAATAGTTAGGGTCACCAGGCTGTCTGTACCCATTAAAGGGTATAATAGTTAGGGTCACCAGGCTGTCTGTACCCATTAAAGGGTATAATAGTTAGGGTCACCAGGCTGTCTGTACCCATTAAAGGGTATAATAGTTAGGGTCCCCAGGCTGTCTGTACCCATAAGGGGGTATAATAGTTAGGGTCACCAGGCTGTCTGTACCCATTAAAGGGTATAATAGTTAGGGTCACCAGGCTGTCTGTACCCATTAAAGGGTATAATAGTTAGGGTCCCCAGGCTGTCTGTACCAATAAGGGGGTATAATAGTTAGGGTCACCAGGCTGTCTGTACCCATTAAAGGGTATAATAGTTAGGGTCACCAGGCTGTCTGTACCCATTAAAGGGTATAATAGTTAGGGTCCCCAGGCTGTCTGTACCAATAAGGGGGTATAATAGTTAGGGTCACCAGGCTGTCTGTACCCATTAAAGGGTATAATAGTTAGGGTCACCAGGCTGTCTGTACCCATTAAAGGGTATAATAGTTAGGGTCCCCAGGCTGTCTGTACCCATTAAAGGGTATAATAGTTAGGGTCACCAGGCTGTCTGTACCCATTAAAGGGTATAATAGTTAGGGTCCCCAGGCTGTCCGTACCTATTAAAGGGTATAATAGTTAGGGTCCCCAGGCTGTCCGTACCTATTAAAGGGTATAATAGTTAGGGTCCCCAGGCTGTCTGTACCCATTAAAGGGTATAATAGTTAGGGTCACCAGGCTGTCTGTACCCATTAAAGGGTATAATAGTTAGGGTCACCAGGCTGTCTGTACCCATTAAAGGGTATAATAGTTAGGGTCCCCAGGCTGTCTGTACCAATAAGGGGGTATAATAGTTAGGGTCACCAGGCTGTCTGTACCCATTAAAGGGTATAATAGTTAGGGTCACCAGGCTGTCTGTACCCATTAAAGGGTATAATAGTTAGGGTCCCCAGGCTGTCTGTACCCATTAAAGGGTATAATAGTTAGGGTCACCAGGCTGTCTGTACCCATTAAAGGGTATAATAGTTAGGGTCCCCAGGCTGTCCGTACCTATTAAAGGGTATAATAGTTAGGGTCCCCAGGCTGTCTGTACCCATTAAAGGGTATAATAGTTAGGGTCACCAGGCTGTCTGTACCCATTAAAGGGTATAATAGTTAGGGTCACCAGGCTGTCTGTACCCATTAAAGGGTATAATAGTTAGGGTCCCCAGGCTGTCTGTACCCATTAAAGGGTATAATAGTTAGGGTCACCAGGCTGTCTGTACCCATTAAAGGGTATAATAGTTAGGGTCACCAGGCTGTCTGTACCCATTAAAGGGTATAATAGTTAGGGTCACCAGGCTGCCTGTACCTATTAAAGGGTATAATAGTTAGGGTCACCAGGCTGTCTGTACCCATTAAAGGGTATAATAGTTAGGGTCACCAGGCTGTCTGTACCCATTAAAGGGTATAATAGTTAGGGTCCCCAGGCTGTCTGTACCCATTAAAGGGTATAATAGTTAGGGTCACCAGGCTGTCTGTACCCATAAGGGGGTATAATAGTTAGGGTCACCAGGCTGTCTGTACCCATTAAAGGGTATAATAGTTAGGGTCCCCAGGCTGTCTGTACCCATTAAAGGGTATAATAGTTAGGGTCACCAGGCTGTCTGTACCCATTAAAGGGTATAATAGTTAGGGTCCCCAGGCTGTCTGTACCCATTAAAGGGTATAATAGTTAGGGTCACCAGGCTGTCTGTACCCATTAAAGGGTATAATAGTTAGGGTCACCAGGCTGTCTGTACCCATTAAAGGGTATAATAGTTAGGGTCCCCAGGCTGTCTGTACCCATTAAAGGGTATAATAGTTAGGGTCCCCAGGCTGTCTGTACCCATTAAAGGGTATAATAGTTAGGGTCACCAGGCTGTCTGTACCCATTAAAGGGTTTTCTAGTTAGGGTCCCCAGGCTGTCTGTACCCATTAAAGGGTATAATAGTTAGGGTCCCCAGGCTGTCTGTACCCATTAAAGGGTATAATAGTTAGGGTCACCAGGCTGTCTGTACCCATTAAAGGGTATAATAGTTAGGGTCCCCAGGCTGTCCGTACCCATTAAAGGGTATAATAGTTAGGGTCACCAGGCTGTCCGTACCCATTAAAGGGTATAATAGTTAGGGTCCCCAGGCTGTCTGTACCCATTAAAGGGTATAATAGTTAGGGTCACCAGGCTGTCTGTACCCATTAAAGGGTATAATAGTTAGGGTCACCAGGCTGTCTGTACCCATTAAAGGGTATAATAGTTAGGGTCACCAGGCTGTCTGTACCCATTAAAGGGTATAATAGTTAGGGTCACCAGGCTGTCTGTACCCATTAAAGGGTATAATAGTTAGGGTCACCAGGCTGTCTGTACCCATTAAAGGGTATAATAGTTAGGGTCACCAGGCTGTCTGTACCCATTAAAGGGTATAATAGTTAGGGTCCCTAGGCTGTCTGTACCCATTAAAGGGTATAATAGTTAGGGTCCCCAGGCTGTCTGAACCCATTAAAGGGTATAATAGTTAGGGTCACCAGGCTGTCTGTACCCATTAAAGGGTATAATAGTTAGGGTCACCAGGCTGTCTGTACCCATTAAAGGGTATAATAGTTAGGGTCACCAGGCTGTCTGTACCCATTAAAGGGTATAATAGTTAGGGTCACCAGGCTGTCTGTACCCATTAAAGGGTATAATAGTTAGGGTCCCCAGGCTGTCTGTACCCATTAAAGGGTATAATAGTTAGGGTCCCCAGGCTGTCTGTACCCATTAAAGGGTATAATAGTTAGGGTCACCAGGCTGTCTGTACCCATTAAAGGGTATAATAGTTAGGGTCACCAGGCTGTCTGTACCTATTAAAGGGTTTAATAGTTAGGGTCACCAGGCTGTCTGTACCCATTAAAGGGTATAATAGTTAGGGTCACCAGGCTGTCTGTACCCATTAAAGGGTATAATAGTTAGGGTCACCAGGCTGTCTGTACCCATTAAAGGGTATAATAGTTAGGGTCACCAGGCTGTCTGTACCCATTAAAGGGTATAATAGTTAGGGTCACCAGGCTGTCTGTACCCATTAAAGGGTATAATAGTTAGGGTCACCAGGCTGTCTGTACCCATTAAAGGGTATAATAGTTAGGGTCACCAGGCTGTCTGTACCTATTAAAGGGTATAATAGTTAGGGTCCCCAGGCTGTCCGTACCCATTAAAGGGTATAATAGTTAGGGTCACCAGGCTGTCTGTACCCATTAAAGGGTATAATAGTTAGGGTCACCAGGCTGTCTGTACCCATTAAAGGGTATAATAGTTAGGGTCACCAGGCTGTCTGGACCCATTAAAGGGTATAATAGTTAGGGTCACCAGGCTGTCTGTACCCATTAAAGGGTATAATAGTTAGGGTCGCCAGGCTGTCCGTACCTCTTGATGTATTCCATGACGAAGGCGACCCATCCCTGAGCAGCGTAGGCCTCACCACAGGACCCAGCCTTGATCAGAGACGTCTGATGGGAGGAGGAGTGGAGTTTAGCCAGGTCCTCCTTACCTGGGATGGGCAGGGACAGGTCCTGGAAGTTCTCAAGGGTCACTGACACCTGGAGGGAGGAGTGATATGTAAAGATGAGGTAGAATTGCATGAATGGAAACAAAGGCTGTTCTGAGGGAAGGCCAGGTTGTTGCTAGATGTGTTCGAGTTGCGTCGAGGACAATTGTAGCATTTTATCTAACCCTTTACCCAACCTTAACCAAATCATCCTACCCTGCTACCTTAACTATCCTAACCTGCTACCTTAACTATCCTACCCTGCTACCTTAACTATCCTACCCTGCTACGTTAATTATCCTACCCTGCTACCTTAACTATCCTACCCTGCTACGTTAACTATCCTACCCTGCTACGTTAATTATCCTACCCTGCTACGTTAATTATCCTACCCTGCTACGTTAATTCTTCTACCCTGCTACGTTAACCATCCTACCCTTCTACGTTAATTATTCTACCCTGCTACGTTAATTATCCTACCCTGCTACCTTAACTATCCTACCCTGCTGCCTTAACTATCCTACCCTGCTACGTTAACTATCCTACCCTGCTACGTTAATTATCCTACCCTGCTACGTTAACTATCCTACCCTGCTACGTTAATTATCCTACCCTGCTACGTTAATTCTTCTACCCTGCTACGTTAACCATCCTACCCTTCTACGTTAACCATCCTACCCTGCTACGTTAACTATCCTAACCTGCTACGTTAACTATCCTACCCTGCTACGTTAACTATCCTACCCTGCTACGTTAACTATCCTACCCTGCTACGTTAACTATCCTACCCTGCTACGTTAATTCTTCTACCCTGCTACGTTAACCATCCTACCCTGCTACGTTAACCATCCTACCCTGCTACGTTAACCATCCTACCCTGCTACGTTAACCATCCTACCCTGCTACGTTAACCATCCTACCCTGCTACGTTAATTCTCCTAACCTGCTACGTTAATTATCCTACCCTGCTACGTTAATTATCCTAACCTGCTACGTTAACTATCCTACCCTGCTACGTTAATTCTCCTAATCTGCTACGTTAATTATCCTAACCTGCTACGTTAACTATCCTACCCTGCTACGTTAATTATCCTACGTTAATTATCCTACCCTGCTACGTAAAGTCACTCCTGCTACGTAAAGTCACTCCTGCTACGTAAAGTCACTCCTGCTACGTAAAGTCACTCCTGCTGTACTCCATCAAGTTCAAACCGGCAGGCCTTCCCGCAGAACAGTGTGGGTTCAGAGTAACTCCATACTCCAAGGGATGAGGCAGAGAGACGCGAGTCAAGTTAACATGGGGGGTGAGAGGGTTAAGGCCTGAGAGGAGGAAGGAGCCCCACAAGATGGCTAGACAAAATACTCACCCTATCGCAGGTCAGACACTGTACTGAGCTGACAATGGTCCCATCAAACACGTCTGATATCACACTACGGTACTTCTTCTGGCTCTTTGTTGAGGAGAATGAGGACACTACAGAGTCAGAGAGAGAGAGAGAGTCAGAGAGAGAGAGAGAGTCAGAGAGAGAGAGAGAGAGTCAGAGAGAGAGAGAGTCAGAGAGAGTCAGAGAGAAAGAGAGAGCGTCAGAGAGAAAGAGAGAGAGTCAGAGAGAGAGAGAGAGAGAGAGAGTCAGAGAGAGAGAGACTCAGAGAGAGAGAGTCAGACAGACAGTCAGAGAGAGCGAGAGTCAGACAGAGAGTCAGAGAGCGAGAGTCAGAGAGAGAGTCAGAGAGAGAGAGTCAGAGAGAGAGAGAGAGAGTCAGAGAGAGAGAGAGTGAGAGAGAGTCAGAGAGAGAGAGAGAGTCAGAGAGTGAGAGAGAGAGTCAGAGAGAGAGAGAGAGTCAGAGAGAGAGAGTCAGAGAGAGAGAGAGTGAGAGAGAGTCAGAGAGAGAGAGAGAGAGAGTCAGAGAGAGAGAGAGAGAGTCAGAGAGAGAGAGAGAGAGAGTCAGAGAGAGTCAGAGAGAGTCAGAGAGAGTCAGAGAGAGTCAGAGAGAGAGAGTCAGAGAGAGAGAGAGAGAGAGAGTCAGAGAGAGAGAGAGAGTCAGAGAGAGAGAGAGAGTCAGAGGCAGTGTGTTGATTGAATTGATTTAATTGCTCGATGATATTTATTTGTACCCCTTTTTTCTCCCCAATTTCCTGATATCCGATTGGTAGTTACCGCACTGCCCACTTAACCCGGAAGCCCGCCGCACCAATGTGTCGGAGGAAACACCGTACACCTGGCGACCGTGTCAGCGTGCACTGCGCCCGGCCCGCCACAGGAGTCGCTAGTACGCGATGGGACAAGGACTTCCCTGCCGGCAAAACCCTCCCCTAACCCGGAACGACGTTGGGCCAATTGTGCGCCGCCCCATGGTCGCGGCCGGCTTCGACAGAGCCTGGACTCGAACCCAGAATCTCTAGTGGCACAGCTAGCACTGCAGTGCCTTAGACCACTGCGCCACTCGGGAGGCCGTACTCTAATGACTCTGTTCTGTATTGTTGGCTTCGTGTATTTTCATTTGGCGCAAAAATACATTTTCATTTTCATACTATACCTTTCTTATGGCTGGAGGACATTCCTGGCCAGACAGAGTTAGTCTTGGGGGGGCTGGAGGACATTCCTGGCCAGACAGAGTTAGTCTTGGGGGGGCTGGAGGACATCTTGGTGAGGCAGTGTCCCTCCGTATGGACTGGACTCTGGGTCCGGGTGCTGCTGGACACTACCTGCAGCTCTGGGAACAGAGAGGTCCAGAGAGGAGGAGACTGTTATCCAGAACAACTTACAATCAGTGCCACCTACCAGCCACCCCACCTACCAGCCACCCCACCCCACCTCCCAGCCACCCCACCTCCCAGCCACCCCACCTCCCAGCCACCCCACCTCCCAGCCACCCCACCTCCCAGCCACCCCACCTACCAGCCACCCCACCTACCAGCCATCCCACCTACCAGCCATCCGGCTCTGTATTTGGACTTTGATTGTCCCCTGGCTGCTGACGATGGGCGTGGCCTCGTTGGTGGGAGCGGTATCCACGTCTTTATCCAGGTCTCCCCCTGACCCCCGGTAGAGGTCGTTGATCAGGTTCTTCTCTTTCTGCAACTCCCTATTGGTCTGGCCGGAGGAGTGGGAGGAGTCAGGCCCGTCGGGGATCAGCATCTCCGCCTCGTTAGACTCCTCCCTTGACAACGACGGCTCCGCCTGCCTGTCCCCGCTCCCACCCTGACCCTCGCTGTCCATCCGCTTGCTGCTGCCGCCGCACGACTCGCACGACTGAAAGTCGTTGTCCGATTGGCTGGGGCCGTCGTCGTCGGGGTCGCCGTCGTCCATAACGATGGCGTGAGAGTGTAGGTCGTTGTCGGGGGGCTCGGCCAGTGGCTCCTTCAGCTCCTCATGGAGCTGGTCCATCAGACAGCGCAGGAACTCCTGAGAGTCCTGAAGTAGACATAGATCATATATAGTTAGTATATACACTGTCCTACACACACACACTGGACAAAACATTAGGAACACCTGCTCTTTCTTTCCACGACATGACTGACCAGGTGAAAGGTTTGATCCCTTATTAATGTCACCTGTTAAATCCACTTCAATCAGTGTAGATGAAGGGGAGGAGACGGGTTAAAGAATGATCCATTGAGGTTAAAGAAGGATTTTTTAAACCTTGAGACATGGATTGTATGTGTGTGTGCCATTCAGAAGGTGAACGGGCAAGAGAAAAGATTGAAGTGCCTTTGAACAGGGAAATGGTAGTAGGTGACAGGCGAACCAGTTTGATCGTGTCAAGAATTGTAACACTGCTGGGGTTTTTCCACACTCAAGAGCAACAGACAGGCTATAGTTAGTCAACTGACAGTCCAGTACAACACTGGTGCCCAAAGACCCATAAAATACCGTACAACTCGTTGAAGCTTGCCACGAATGGGAGCCGACGACCTTAAAGAGACCGACTTCTCTCAGCAAATAACAAGATCATGTGGTTGCAGTGGGCTTGAGAAGGAAAACACTGGACTCTCGAGAAATGGAAATACATTGCCTGGTCTAATAAAATCCTGGTTCCTGCTGTTTCACGCGGATGGGAGGACTAAGGTAGGGAGAAAACCACGAGCATCCATAATGTCAACAGTACAGGCTGGTGGTGGGATGGTGTGGGGTGTGTTTTCATGGTACACATTGGGCCCCTTGATAAAAGTGGAGCTACGTTTGAATGCCACAGGATATCTGAACATCGTAGCCAATCAGGTGCATCCCTTCATGGTAGCAGTGTATCCATCTGAAAGTATATATTTTTTTCAACAGTAAAATGCCCGATGCCACAAAGCTGGGATTGTCCAGGAATGGTCCCATGAACATAACAGTGAATTCAGCTTGCTGCAGTCTCCTGCCCAAATGAGCATCTGAGCATCAGTGCAGATATTATGGAGGTTTAGAGGAAATGTATAATGATAATGATATAGTTATATAGGCAGAGTGATAGTTATATAGGTAGAGTGATAGTTATATAGGTAGAGTGATAGTTAATGATATAGTTATATAGGTAGAGTGATAGTTATATAGTCATAATGATATAGTTATATAGTTATAATGGTATAGTTATAATGGTATAGTTACAATGGTACAGTTATAATGGTACAGTTATATAGTTATAATGGTATAGTTATAATGGTATAGTTATAATGGTACAGTTATAATGGTACAGTTATATAGTTATAATGGTATAGTTATAATGGTACAGTTATATAGTTATAATGGTACAGTTATATAGTTATAATGGTACAGTTATATAGTTATAATGGTATAGTTATAATGGTACAGTTATATAGTTATAATGGTATAGTTATAATGGTATAGTTATAATGGTACAGTTATATAGTTATAATGGTATAGTTATAATGGTACAGTTATATAGTTATAATGGTACAGTTATATAGTTATAATGGTATAGTTATATAGTTATAATGATATAGTTATATAGTTATAATGGTATAGTTATACAGTTATAATGGTATAGTTATAATGGTATAGTTATATAGTTATAATGGTATAGTTATATAGTTATAATGATACAGTTATATAGTTATAATGGTATAGTTATAATGATATAGTTATATAGTTATAATGGTACAGTTATATAGTTATAATGGTATAGTTATATAGTTATAATGATATAGTTATATAGTTATAATGGTACAGTTATATAGTTATAATGGTATAGTTATAATGATATAGTTATATAGTTATAATGGTATAGTTATATAGTTATAATGGTATAGTTATATAGTTATAATGGTATAGTTATATAGTTATAATGGTATAGTTATATAGTTATAATGGTATAGTTATAATGGTACAGTTATATAGTTATAATGGTATAGTTATATAGTTATAATGGTACAGTTATATAGTTATAATGGTATAGTTATAATGGTATAGTTATATAGTTATAATGGTACAGTTATATAGTTATAATGGTATAGTTATAATGGTATAGTTATATAGTTATAATGGTATAGTTATAATGGTATAGTTATATAGTTATAATGGTATAGTTATATAGTTATAATGGTATAGTTATAATGGTATAGTTAGAATGGTATAGTTAGAATGGTATAGTTAGAATGGTATAGTTAGAATGGTATAGTTAGAATGGTATAGTTATATAGTTATAATGGTATAGTTATATAGTTATAATGGTACAGTTATATAGTTATAATGGTATAGTTATAATGGTATAGTTAGAATGGTATAGTTAGAATGGTATAGTTAGAATGGTATAGTTAGAATGGTATAGTTAGAATGGTATAGTTAGAATGGTATAGTTAGAATGGTATAGTTATAATGGTATAGTTATATAGTTATAATGGTATAGTTATATAGTTATAATGGTATAGTTATATAGTTATAATGGTATAGTTATATAGTTATAATGGTATAGTTATAATGGTATAGTTATATAGTTATAATGGTATAGTTATATAGTTAGAATGGTATAGTTATAATGGTATAGTTATATAGTTAGAATGGTATAGTTATAATGGTATAGTTAGAATGGTATAGTAAGAATGGTATAGTAAGAATGGTATAGTTAGAATGGTATAGTTAGAATGGTATAGTTAGAATGG
This sequence comes from Oncorhynchus mykiss, assembly GCF_013265735.2. Classification (NCBI taxonomy): domain Eukaryota; kingdom Metazoa; phylum Chordata; class Actinopteri; order Salmoniformes; family Salmonidae; genus Oncorhynchus; species Oncorhynchus mykiss. The sequence continues at coordinate 40,940,864 of NC_048592.1, read as the reverse complement.
TATAGTTAGAATGGTATAGTTAGAATGGTATAGTTAGAATGGTATAGTTAGAATGGTATAGTTAGAATGGTATAGTTAGAATGGTATAGTTAGAATGGTATAGTTAGAATGGTATAGTTATATAGTTAATGATAGTTAATTATATAGTTATAATGAGTTATAATAATATAATGGTATAGTTATAATGGTATAGTTATATAGTTATAATGATATAGTTAATGATATAGTTATAATGATAGTTAATGATATAGTTATAATGATAGTTGTAATGGTATAGTTATAATAATATAGTTATGTTATAATGATATAGTTATAATAATACAATGATATAGTTACAATGATAATGATAGTTATAATGATAGTTAATAATATAATGATAGTTAATGATATAATGATATAGTTAATGATATTTAATGATATGATGATATAGTTATAATGATATAATTATATAGTTAATGATATAATGATATAGTTAATGATATAATGATATAGTTAATGATATAGTTAATGATATAACGATATAGTTAATGATATAATGATATAGTTAATGATATAGTTAATGATATAATGATATAGTTAATGATATAACGATATAGTTAATGATATAATGATATAGTTAATGATATAATGATATAGTTAATGATATAATGATATAGTTAATGATATAATGATATAATGATATAGTTAATGATATAATGATATAGTTAATGATATGATATAGTTAATGATATGATATAGTTAATGATATATAGTTAATGATATGATATAGTTAATGATATAATGATATAGTTAATGATATGATATAGTTAATGATATAATGATATAGTTAATGATATAGTTAATGATATAGTTAATGATATAATGATATAGTTAATGATATAGTTAATGATATAGTTAATGATATAATGATATAGTTAATGATATAATGATATAGTTAATGATATAATGATATAATGATATAGTTAATGATATAGTTAATGATATAATGATATAGTTAATGATATGATATAATGATATAGTTAATGATATAATGATATAGTTAATGATATAGTTAATGATATGATATAGTTAATGATATAATGATATAGTTAATGATATGATATAGTTAATGATATAATGATATAGTTAATGATATGATATAGTTAATGATATAATGATATAGTTAATGATATGATATAGTTAATGATATAATGATATAGTTAATGATATAGTTAATGATATAATGATATAGTTAATGATATAATGATATAGTTAATGATATGATATAGTTAATGATATAATGATATAGTTAATGATATAGTTAATGATATGATATAGTTAATGATATGATATAGTTAATGATATAATGATATAGTTAATGATATAATGATATAGTTAATGATATGATATAATGATATAGTTAATGATATAATGATATAGTTAATGATATAGTTAATGATATGATATAGTTAATGATATGATATAGTTAATGATATAGTTAATGATATGATATAGTTAATGATATAATGATATAGTTAATGATATGATATAGTTAATGATATAGTTAATGATATAATGATATAGTTAATGATATAATGATATAGTTAATGATATAGTTAATGATATAGTTAATGATATGATATAGTTAATGATATGATATAGTTAATGATATAGTTAATGATATAATGATATAATGATATAGTTAATGATATAGTTAATGATATAATGATATAGTTAATGATATAATGATATAGTTAATGATATAATGATATAATGATATAGTTAATGATATAGTTAATGATATAATGATATAGTTAATGATATGATATAATGATATAGTTATGATAATGATATAGTTATAATGATATAATGATATAGTTAATGATATGATATAATGATATAGTTATGATAATGATATAGTTATAATGATATAATGATATAGTTATAATGATATAGTTATAATGATATAGTTATAATGATATCATTATAACTATATCATTATATCATTATAACTATATCATTATATCATTATATCATTAACTATATCATATCATTAACTATATCATTATATCATTAACTATATAATATCGTTAACTATATCATATCATTAACTATATCATTATATCATTATATCATTAACTATATCATATCATTAACTATATCATATCATTAACTATATCATTATATCATTAACTATATCATATCATTATATCATTATATCATTAACTATATCATTATATCATTATAACTATATCATATCATTAACTATATCATATCATTAACTATATCATTATATCATTATATCATTAACTATATCATATCATTAACTATATCATATCATTAACTATATCATATTATAACTATATAATGATATAGTTATATAGTTAGAATGGTATAGTTATATAGTTAGAATGGTATAGTTATAATGGTATAATGGTATAGTTATATAGTTATAATGATATAGTTATATTGTTAGAATGGTATAGTTAGAATGGTATAGTTATAATGGTATAATGGTATAGTTATATAGTTAGAATGATATAGTTATATAGTTAGAATGGTATAGTTAGAATGGTATAGTTAATGGTATAGTTATAATGATAGTTATAACAGCCTGCCTTGCAGACCAGCGTGACAAATGAATATTCCCTGACTAAAACTGCAGAACAAACAGTGAACTGACACTGTATCGACCACAGAATGGTGTCAACCTTAAGAGAAACGGATGGTGGGCTGAGGAAAGACAGAGACATGACCTTTACTGGTTCAGTAACGGCCCTAGAGAAGAAGAACAAGAGGAGCCCATCTGTCTGCCTGGGAATGACCTTTACTGGTTCAGTAACAGCCCTAGAGAAGAAGAACAAGAGGAGCCCATCTGTCTGCCTGGGAATGACCTTTACTGGTTCAGTAACAGCCCTAGAGAAGAAGAACAAGAGGAGCCCATCTGTCTGCCTGGGAATGACCTTTACTGGTTCAGTAACAGCCCTAGAGAAGAAGAACAAGAGGAGCCCATCTGTCTGCCTGGGAATGACCTTTACTGGTTCAGTAACAGCCCTAGAGAAGAAGAACAAGAGGAGCCCATCTGTCTGCCTGGGAATGACCTTTACTGGTTCAGTAACAGCCCTAGAGAAGAAGAACAGAATAGTATCTTTCATACAAACACCTGTTTTACCGTATTATAAATGATATTATCACAATGAGAAGACAACCTACCTGTTGTGAGTATCCTCTGAACATGGGGTTAACAGCCTTGATCCCCTGGAACAGACTGGTAGGGACGACATAGGATGGTCTGGAACACCACAGGAAGAAGAGGTTAGGACTGTGTGAAACACCACAGAAGAAAAGGTTAGGACTGTGTGAAACACCACAGAAGAAAAGGTTAGGACTGTGTGAAACACCACAGAAGAAAAGGTTAGGACTGTGTGAAACACCACAGAAGAAAAGGTTAGGACTGTGTGAAACACCACAGAAGAAAAGGTTAGGACTGTGTGAAACACCACAGAAGAAAAGGTTAGGACTGTGTGAAACACCACAGAAGAAAAGGTTAGGACTGTATGAAACACCACAGAAGAAGAGGTTAGGACTGTGTGAAACACCACAGAAGAAGAGGTTAGGACTGTGTGAAACACCACAGAAGAAAAGGTTAGGACTGTGTGAAACACCACAGAAGAAAAGGTTAGGACTGTGTGAAACACCACAGAAGAAAAGGTTAGGACTGTGTGAAACACCACAGAAGAAAAGGTTAGGACTGTGTGAAACACCACAGAAGAAAAGGTTAGGACTGTGTGAAACACCACAGAAGAAAAGGTTAGGACTGTGTGAAACACCACAGACGAAAAGGTTAGGACTGTGTGAAACACCACAGAAGAAGAGGTTAGGACTGTGTGAAACACCACAGAAGAAGAGGTTAGGACTGTGTGAAACACCACAGAAGAAAAGGTTAGGACTATGTGAAACACCACAGACGAAAAGGTTAGGACTGTGTGAAACACCACAGAAGAAGAGGTTAGGACTGTGTGAAACACCACAGAAGAAAAGGTTAGGACTGTATGAAACACCACAGAAGAAAAGGTTAGGACTGTGTGAAACACCACAGAAGAAGAGGTTAGGACTGTGTGAAACACCACAGAAGAAAAGGTTAGGACTGTATGAAACACCACAGAAGAAAAGGTTAGGACTGTGTGAAACACCACAGAAGAAAAGGTTAGGACTGTGTGAAACACCACAGAAGAAAAGGTTAGGACTGTGTGAAACACCACAGACGAAAAGGTTAGGACTGTGTGAAACACCACAGAAGAAGAGGTTAGGACTGTGTGAAACACCACAGAAGAAAAGGTTAGGACTGTGTGAAACACCACAGAAGAAAAGGTTAGGACTGTGTGAAACACCACAGAAGAAAAGGTTAGGACTGTGTGAAACACCACAGAAGAAAAGGTTAGGACTGTGTGAAACACCACAGAAGAAGAATAGCATACATTTGCTTTTCTTATGAACCTTGATTTAACCAGGAGAACCCACTGAGACCAGGGTATCATTTCCAATGGTGCCCTGACAACAACCGTTCAAGCAATGTGAGAAACTATTTTGTATTTCTATTTATTAAGTATGCCAATTAGGTCCTGCCAAGGCAGCAGCTACTCTTCCTGGGGTTTATTAAGTATGCCAATTAGGTCCTGCCAAGGCAGCAGCTACTCTTCCTGGGGTTTATTAAGTATGCCAATTAGGTCCTGCCAAGGCAGCAGCTACTCTTCCTGGGGTTTATTAAGTATGCCAATTAGGTCCTGCCAAGGCAGCAGCTACTCTTCCTGGGGTTTATTAAGTATGCCAATTAGGTCCTGCCAAGGCAGCAGCTACTCTTCCTGGGGTTTATTAAGTATGCCAATTAGTTCCTGCCAAGGCAGCAACTACTCTTCCTGGGGTTTATTAAGTATGCCAATTAGTTCCTGCCAAGGCAGCAACTACTCTTCCTGGGGTTTATTATGGATCCCCATTAGCCAAGGCAGCAGCTACTCTTCCTGGGGTTTATTATGGATCCCAATTAGTTCCTGCCAAGGCAGCAGCTACTCTTCCTGGGGTTTATTATGGATCCCAATTAGTTCCTGCCAAGGCAGCAGCTACTCTTCCTGGGGTTTATTATGGATCCCCATTAGTTCCTGTCAAGGCAGCAGCTACTCTTCCTGGGGTTTATTATGGATCCCCATTAGTTCCTGCCAACGTAGCAGCTTAGTTAGTATGTTAGTATGTGTGTTAGTGTCTCTTCACAGTCCCCGCTACATAAGGTGTGTTTGTATCTGTTTCTTAAGTCTGATTCTACTGCTGCATCAGTTACCAGATGTGGAATAGAGTTCCATGTAGTCATGGCTCTATGTAGTACTGTGGAATAGAGTTCCATGTAGTCATGGCTCTATGTAGTACTGTGGAATAGAGTTCCATGTAGTCATGGCTCTATGTAGTACTGTGGAATAGAGTTCCATGTAGTCATGGCTCTATGTAGTACTGTGGAATAGAGTTCCATGTAGTCATGGCTCTATGTAGTACTGTGGAATAGAGTTCCATGTGGTCATGGCTCTATGTAGTACTGTGGAATAGAGTTCCATGTGGTCATGGCTCTATGTAGTACTGTGGAATAGAGTTCCATGTAGTCATGGCTCTATGTAGTACTGTGGAATAGAGTTCCATGTAGTCATGGCTCTATGTAGTACTGTGGAATAGAGTTCCATGTAGTCATGGCTCTATGTAGTACTGTGGAATAGAGCTCCATGTAGTCATGGCTCTATGTAGTACTGTGGAATAGAGTTCCATGTAGTCATGGCTCTATGTAGTACTGTGGAATAGAGTTCCATGTAGTCATGGCTCTATGTAGTACTGTGGAATAGAGTTCCATGTAGTCATGGCTCTATGTAATACTGTGGAATAGAGTTCCATGTAGTCATGGCTCTATGTAATACTGTGGAATAGAGTTCCATGTAGTCATGGCTCTATGTAGTACTGTGGAATAGAGTTCCATGTAGTCATGGCTCTATGTAGTACTGTGCACCTCCCATAGTCTGTTCTGGACTTGGGGACTGTGAAGAGACCTCTGGTGGCATGTCTTGTGGGGTATGGATGGGTGTCTGAGCTGTGTGTTAGTAGTTTAAACAGACCTCTGGTGGCATGTCTTGTGGGGTATGTATGGGGTGTCTGAGCTGTGTGTTAGTAGTTTAAACAGACCTCTGGTGGCATGTCTTGTGGGGTATGGATGGGTGTCTGAGCTGTGTGTTAGCAGTTTAAACATACCTCTGGTGGCATGTCTTGTGGGGTATGGATGGGTGTCTGAGCTGTGTGTTAGTAGTTTAGACAGACAGCTCGGTGCATTCCACATGACAATACCTCTCATAAATACAAGTAGTGATGAAGTCACCATCTCCTCTATTTTGAGCCAGGAGAGAGATACCTGTAGGTCATTCCAGGATTGCCCTCATTTCTGAGGCCGCAGACCCTAACATGTTATAAACTGGCAGGGTAAAACAGCACCTTAGCAAGTAGATACGTGTGTGGACTTAACTGAGAGAATGAGATGTGTACCTGTTCTTGTGCCAGAGGTCTGACACCAGTTTCTGGTAGCTCTTACTCAGAGCAGGCTTCTTGTCTGTCCTCACCAGACCTCCACACTCCACAAAGAACTGGGTAAGAGGAGGACTGGAGAGAGAGAGAGAGAGAGAGAGAAAGAGAGAGAGAGAGAAAACAAGTGAGAGACTGAGAAAGAGCTAGATTGTCCTCGGACCACATTCTGTAATATATTATATTCAACAGACACCTCTTATGTGTCTTATCCTGTTCATGATCAATGTAACACTGAGAAAGGGATCTAGCAATGTAACACTGAGAAAGGGATCTAGCAATGTAACACTGAGAAAAGGATCTAGCAATGTAACACTGAGAAAGGGATCTAGCAATGTAACACTGAGAAAGGGATCTAGCAATGTAACACTGAGAAAGGGATCTAGCAATGTAACACTGAGAAGGGGATCTAGCAATGTAACACCGAGAAAGGGATCTAGCAATGTAACACTGAGAAAGGGATCTAGCAATGTAACACTGAGAAAAGGATCTAGCAATGTAACACTGAGAAAGGGATCTAGCAATGTAACACTGAGAAAAGGATCTAGCAATGTAACACTGAGAAAGGGATCTAGCAATGTAACACTGAGAAAGGGATCTAGCAATGTAACACTGAGAAAGGGATCTAGTAATGTAACACTGAGAAAGGGATCTAGCAATGTAACACTGAGAAAAGGATCTAGTAATGTAACACTGAGAAATGTCCTTGTTTTTGAAAGAAAAGCAAAAATGTTTGTGCATTAAAATAACATCAAATTGATCAGATATACAGTGTAGACATTGTTAATGTTGTAAATGACTATTGTAGCTGGAAACGGCTGACTTTTTATGGAATATCTACAGAGGCCCATTATCAGCAATCATCACTCCTGTGTTCCAATGGCACGTTGTGTTAGCTAATCCAAGTTTATCATTTTAAAAGGCTAATTGATCATTAGAAAACCCTTTTGCAATTATGTTAGCATAGCTGAAAACTGTTGTGCTAATTAAAGAAGAAATAAAACTGGCCTTCTTTAGACTAGTTGAGTATCTGGAGCATCAGCATTTGTGGGTTCGATTACAGGCTCAAAATGGCCAGAAACAAAGACCTTTCTTCTGAAACTCGTCAGTCTATTCTTGTTCTGAGAAATTGCCAAGAAACTGAAGATCTCGTACATCGCTGTGTACTACTCCCTTCACAGAACAGAGCAAACTGGCTCTAACCAGAATAGAAAGAGGAGTGGGAGGCCCCGGTGCACAACTGAGCAAGAGGACAAGTACATTAGAGTGTCTAGTTTGAGAAACAGACGCCTCACAAGTCCTCAACTGGCAGCTTCATTAAATAGTACCCGCAAAACCCCAGTCTCAACGTCAAAAGTGAAGAGGTGACTCCGAGAAGCTGGCCTTCTAGGCAGAGTTCCTCTGTCCAAGGTCTGTGGTATTTTGTCCATCTTAATCTTTTATTGGCCAGTCTGAGATTTGGCAGAGTTGCAAAGAAAAAGCCACAACACTAAATATAACAGCCTTCGTGTTTGGCAGCAAAAACACAACATATAACAGCCAATAGATTTGATGCCATTACGGCCATCATTGAAAGTAACTAAATAGTTTACAGAAAACAGTTTATTCTGTTATTGCTGGGATTTGTTAAGTAACTGCCTTCTGTTTGGTTGGGATTTATGAAGTAACTGGTTTCTGTTTGGGTTGGGATTTATGAAGTAACTGGTATCTGTTTGGGTTGGGATTTATGAAGTAACTGGTATCTGTTTGGGTTGGGATTTATGAAGTAACTGGTATCTGTTTGGGTTGGGATTTATGAAGTAACTGGTTTCTGTTTGGGTTGGGATTTATGAAGTAACTGGTATCTGTTTGGGTTGGGATTTATGAAGTAACTGGTATCTGTTTGGGTTGGGATTTATGAAGTAACTGGTATCTGTTTGGGTTGGGATTTATGAAGTAACTGGTTTCTGTTTGGGTTGGGATTTATGAAGTAACTGGTTTCTGTTTGGGTTGGGATTTATGAAGTAACTGGTTTCTGTTTGGGTTGGGATTTATGAAGTAACTGGTATCTGTTTGGGTTGGGATTTATGAAGTAACTGGTTTCTGTTTGGGTTGGGATTTATGAAGTAACTGGTATCTGTTTGGGTTGGGATTTATGAAGTAACTGGTCTCTGTTCCAGTTTTGGGGTTTCATCAGGCCAGGTGTCCGGGTGCTTCTAACCCTGATTAGAAGCACCTGCTGCTCATCTGTTGTTATGGTAACCCTGATTAGAAGCACCTGCTGCTCATCTGTAGTTATGGTAACCCTGATTAGAAGCACCTGCTGCTCATCTGTTGTTATGGTAACCCTGATTAGAAGCACCTGCTGCTCATCTGTAGTTATGGTAACCCCGATTAGAAGCACCTGCTGCTCATCTGTTGTTATGGTAACCCTGATTAGAAGCACCTGCTGCTCATCTGTAGTTATGGTAACCCCGATTAGAAGCACCTGCTGCTCATCTGTAGTTCTTTATGAATTCTGTTTTGAATTCAAGTAAATTGTACCTCCACTCTGAAGGCTGGTAAAGCCAAAACGTCTGTGTACACAATCCCTGATGCAGTAAAACACTGATTAATGAAGTAAGCTTTATGCAACATTCCATGAGTGTGAACCCATTCCACCTCTTTCTTTTTGTGTCTCTACCTCTCCATTTAATGGGCTGGAGGGCCAGAGGTTAGGAAGGTGGTTGACATCAACCAGCTCTCACCAGTTAGAAGGCCTGCAGAGCTGGGGTCAGGGTGAAAGGTTAGATAGGGGATTGGTATAGGTTCTCACCAGTTAGATAGGGGTTTGGTATAGGTTCTCACCAGTTAGAGAGGGCCTGCAGGGCTGGGGTCAGGGTGAAAGGTTAGATAGGGGTTTGGTATAGGTTCTCACCAGTTAGAGAAGGCCTGCAGGGCTGGGGTCAGGGTGAAAGGTTAGATAGGGGTTTGGTATAGGTTCTCACCAGTTAGAGAGGGCCTGCAGGGCTGCGTTCATAAAGCAGGTGTTTCCTATGTTCTTCAGTCCCGTCAGACCTGGAGAGAGACACACATCTATCCTGAGATACACACTAACCACACACACATCTATCCTGAGATACACACTAACCACACACACACACACATCTATCCTGAGATACACACTAACCACACACACACACACACACACATCTATCCTGAGTTACACACTAACCACACACACACACACACACACACACATCTATCCTGAGATACAGTGCCTTGCGAAAGTATCCGGCCCCCTTGAACTTTGCGACCTTTTGCCACATTTCAGGCTTCAAACATAAAGATATAAAACTGTATTTTTTTGTGAAGAATCAACAACAAGTGGGACACAATCATGAAGTGGAACGACATTTATTGGATATTTCAAACTTTTTTAATAAATCAAAAACTGAAAAATTGGGCGTGCAAAATTATTCAGCCCCCTTAAGTTAATACTTTGTAGCGCCACCTTTTGCTGCGATTACAGCTGTAAGTCGCTTGGGGTATGTCTCTATCAGTTTTGCACATCGAGAGTGAAATTTTTTCCCATTCCTCCTTGCAAAACAGCTCGAGCTCAGTGAGGTTGGATGGAGAGCATTTGTGAACAGCAGTTTTCAGTTCTTTCCACAGATTCTCGATTGGATTCAGGTCTGGACTTTGACTTGGCCATTCTAACACCTGGATATGTTTATTTTTGAACCATTCCATTGTAGATTTTGCTTTATGCTTTGGATCATTGTCTTGTTGGAAGACAAATCTCCGTCCCAGTCTCAGGTCTTTTGCAGACTCCATCAGGTTTTCTTCCAGAATGGTCCTGTATTTGGCTCCATCCATCTTCCCATCAATTTTAACCATCTTTCCTGTCCCTGCTGAAGAAAAGCAGGCCCAAACCATGATGCTGCCACCACCATGTTTGACAGTGGGGATGGTGTGTTCAGCTGTGTTGCTTTTACGCCAAACATAACGTTTTGCAATGTTGCCAAAAGGTTCAATTTTGGTTTCATCTGACCAGAGCACCTTCTTCCACATGTTTGGTGTGTCTCCCAGGTGGCTTGTTGCAAACTTTAAACGACACTTTTTATGGATATCTTTAAGAAATGGCTTTCTTGCCACTCTTCCATAAAGGCCAGATTTGTGCAATATACAACTGATTGTTGTCCTATGGACAGAGTCTCCCACCTCAGCTGTAGATCTCTGCAGTTCATCCAGAGTGATCATGGGCCTCTTGGCTGCATCTCTGATCAGTCTTCTCCTTGTATGAGCTGAAAGTTTAGAGGGACGGCCAGGTCTTGGTAGATTTGCAGTGGTCTGATACTCCTTCCATTTCAATATTATCGCTTGCACAGTGCTCCTTGGGATGTTTAAAGCTTGGGAAATCTTTTTGTATCCAAATCCGGCTTTAAACTTCTTCACAACAGTATCTCGGACCTGCCTGGTGTGTTCCTTGTTCTTCATGATGCTCTCTGCTCTTTTAACGGACCTCTGAGACTATCACAGTGCAGGTGCATTTATACGGAGACTTGATTACACACAGGTGGATTGTATTTATCATCATTAGTCATTTAGGTCAACATTGGATCATTCAGAGATCCTCACTGAACTTCTGGAGAGAGTTTGCTGCACTGAAAGTAAAGGGGCTGAATAATTTTGCACGCCCAATTTTTCAGTTTTTGATTTGTTAAAAAAGTTTGAAATATCCAATAAATGTCGTTCCACTTCATGATTGTGTCCCACTTGTTGTTGAATCTTCACAAAAAAAATACAGTTTTATATCTTTATGTTTGAAGCCTGAAATGTGGCAAAAGGTCGCAAAGTTCAAGGGGGCCGAATACTTTCGCAAGGCACTGTACACACTAACCACACACACACACACACATCTATCCTGAGATACACACTAACCACACACACACACACACACACACCTACCCTGAGATACACACTAACCACACACACATCTATCCTGAGATACACACTAACCACACACACATCTATCCTGAGATACACACTAACCACACACACACACATCTATCCTGAGATACACACTAACCACACACACACACATCTATCCTGAGATACACACTAACCACACACACACACATCTATCCTGAGATACACACTAACCACACACACACACATCTATCCTGAGATACACACTAACCACACACACACACATCTATCCTGAGATACACACTAACCACACACACACACACACATCTATCCTGAGATACACACTAACCACACACACACATCTATCCTGAGATACACACTAACCACACACACACATCTATCCTGAGATACACACTAACCACACACACACATCTATCCTGAGATACACACTAACCACACACACACAGCTATCCTGAGATACACACTAACCACACACACACAGCTATCTTGAGATACACACTAAACACACACAAACACAAGCATCTATCCTGAGACACACACACATCTATCCTGAGACACACACACACATCTATCCTGAGACACACACACACACATCTATCCTGAGACACACACACATCTATCCTGAGACACACACACACACACATCTATCCTGAGATATACACACACACACACATCTATCCTGAGATATACACACACACACACATCTATCCTGAGATATACACACACACACACATCTATCCTGAGATATACACACACACACACATCTATCCTGAGATATACACACACACACACATCTATCCTGAGATATACACACACACACACACATCTATCCTGAGATACACACACACACACACACATCTATCCTGAGATATACACACACACACACACATCTATCCTGAGATATACACACACACACACACATCTATCCTGAGATATACACACACACACACACATCTATCCTGAGATATACACACACATCTATCCTGAGATACACACACACACATCTATCCTGAGATACACACATCTATCCTGAGATACACACATCTATCCTGAGATACACACATCTATCCTGAGATACACACATCTATCCTGAGATACACACATCTATCCTGAGATACACACATCTATCCTGAGATACACACATCTATCCTGAGATACACACATCTATCCTGAGATACACACATCTATCCTGAGATACACACATCTATCCTGAGATACACACATCTATCCTGAGATACACACATCTATCCTGAGATACACACATCTATCCTGAGATACACACATCTATCCTGAGATACACACATCTATCCTGAGATACACACATCTATCCTGAGATACACACATCTATCCTGAGATACACACATCTATCCTGAGATACACACATCTATCCTGAGATACACACATCTATCCTGAGATACACACATCTATCCTGAGATACACACATCTATCCTGAGATACACACATCTATCCTGAGATACACACATCTATCCTGAGATACACACACACACACACATCTATCCTGAGACACACACTAAACACACAGATTTATCCTGAATGCCACCCCATCACCTTGACAGCTACTAGCCTCAATTCATTAGTCAATGTTCAACTCCTAGGAGCTTGATTAAAGCACAAGGTGGAGGAGATCAGCTGAGAGACTTGGGAACTACGGTCTAGCGGCACTCAGTTTAACAGTGGTATTAGTCATATCATGTGTGATTTCACCCTGTATTTTAAAGCCCTGGTCAGAAGTGTGCTTCTACTCCTGAATTGCTTGCTGTTTGGGGTTTTAGGCTGGGTTTCTGTACAGCACTTTGAGATATCAGCTGATGTAAGAAGGGCTTTATAAATACATTTGATTTGATTGAAATGAAGATGACGCTGGACAAGTTTAACGAAACCGCTGCACCATGCAGACATGGCTCCGCCTTCTCCTGGTTGTTCAAATTCTAATAGTTTACCTAATTTCAGTTTATGTGACAAAAAACAAGCAAGTATAGTGTAGAGAATCATTGTACCATCTAAACCGTTGAGAAATACATTTTCCAGAACCAAAAAAATATTGTCTTTTCAGCTGTTAGAAGCTGGTGTAAAAAAAAAAAACAACGAAGATAAAAGACTCAAATTAAATTTAAGAACGGGAAGCATAGAATTAAAACACATAGAACAGATCTACCGCTTCTTAGACTGGCTTTCAATGAGAATGGCAGATCTATAACACACATTTCTATGTGAATTTGGTCAGGGTCGCCCAAATATGGACATATTGCAGCTTTAAATAAAAATTAAAAAAAAGGTAAGAATGCAGACATGTCACATTGTGTAAACACAGGGCTTCAACATGATGCTGTTACCTCTGGGGCGGAGCTCCTCCTCCTCCGTCTCCATGCCCAGGTCTTCACAGCCACCAGTAGGGGGCAGTCTCAGAGAGGTGGAGCGGCCCAACACCCTGCTACCCTCCTGGGGGACAGAAGAACCCCCATTAGAACCCTAAGCGTCGAAACACAGTGACCTATCACAGCAGCGTGAGGCGACAACAGTGGAACCACAACTGCTCTGGCTGCATTCTACGTAGAGAAAGAAAAGAACGTTACACAACTGAATGATTATGGACTTTAAACATGGCCTCAAAGAATGTGAAATTATTAACAACAATGACTGAATCTGTACAGTGTTCATGTTATAGGTTGATTTGGTCGGGGTTGTGGCTTTAGCTAGACAACGGTTTCAATAATGAGGGAACTTAGTGATTTGAGATTCAGTCATTAATTAGTCAACCAATCAAGGTATCAGTCAATCTATCAATCAATTCAGGTATCAATCAATCTAGGTATCAATCAATCAATCACAATTAATTCAGGGATCGATCTATCAATTACTCAATGACTGCATCAATGAATGTATCAATCAATCAACCGACCAATAAATAAATCTACCAACCAATCGGCATATCAACCAACCAATCAAACAACCAACGTTGGTTTCAGAGCATAACATTACCTGTGTGTTGTTGGTGAGAGGTGATGTGAGGTTCTTGGTGCTGGGGACAGGGCAGTGAGGGCCCAGTTTACGCTCCAGGAACACCTCTTTCCCACAGGCATAACACCACACCCTCAGAGTGGTCAGGTTCACTGTCAGGTTGTGCCCAGTCTCCTGTTATAGAGGGGTTATAAACATGTTCATGTTTCTAGATATTTATAAGGTGTAATAGAATGTATAAAGGTGGTATAAGCATATAAACAAATACAGTATAGACAGACAGACAGCCAGGTCAGACAGCCAGGTCAGACAGCCAGGTCAGACAGCCAGGTCAGACAGCCAGGTCAGACAGACACAGACAGACAGGTCAGACAGACACAGACAGACAGGTCAGACAGACAAGACAGACAAGACAGACAAGACAGACAAGACAGACAAGACAGACAGGTCAGACAGACAGCCAGGTCAGACAGCCAGGTCAGACAGCCAGGTCAGACAGCCAGGTCAGACAGCCAGGTCAGACAGCCAGGTCAGACAGACAAGACAGACAAGACAGACAAGACAGACAAGACAGACAGACAGGTCAGACAGACAGACAGGTCAGACAGACAGACAGGTCAGACAGACACAGGTCAGACAGACAGACACAGGTCAGACAGACAGACACAGGTCAGACAGACAGGTCAGACAGACAGGTCAGACACAGGTCAGACAGACAGACAGGTCAGACAGACAGACAGGTCAGACAGGTACATTATTCATGTGTCTGCATTACTGTTGGTAGAAAGGGGCAAGGATGACAACACCCACCCCTAAGGAGCAGAGCTTCAGTGTGTAGACAGAATCTGTCAGGACTGAACGGGATGAGTGAGTTAACTGCCTTGTTCAGGGGCAGAACGACAGATTTTTACCTTGTCAGCTCAGGGGATTCGATCTAGCAACCTTTCAGTTACTGGCCTAATGCGCTAACCACTAGGACACCTGCCATCCCTGGAGGAGGTTTTGGGGGTTTTCTCACTGGCTATTTGGACCTATCAGGATTGGGAGAAGGCGGTGCTTAAACTTCTTTGCCAGGAGTGCCTAACGTGTGTGTGACCACATGGACCGGGGAGGGGCTTTGGCTTCTGCGAGGGTAGAGACTAGACTTGAAAATCCTACTGCGAGGGTAGAGACTAGACAGGAAAATCCTTCTGCGGGGGTAGAGACTAGACCTGAAAATCCTTCTGCGAGGGTAGAGACTAGACAGGAAATCCTTCTGCGAGGGTAGAGACTAGACCTGAAAATCCTTCTGCGAGGGTAGAGACTAGACCTGAAAATCCTTCTGCGAGGGTAGAGACTAGACCTGAATATCCTTCTGCGAGGGTAGAGACTAGACCTGAAAATCCTTCTGCGAGGGTAGAGACTAGACCTGAAAATCCTTCTGCGAGGGTAGAGACTAGACCTGAAAATCCTTCTGCGAGGGTAGAGACTAGACCTGAAAATCCTTCTGCGAGGGTAGAGACTAGACCTGAAAATCCTTCTGCGAGGGTAGAGACTAGACCTGAAAATCCTTCTGCGAGGGTAGAGACTAGACCTGAAAATCCTACTGCGAGGGTAGAGACTAGACCTGAAAATCCTTCTGCGGGGGTAGAGACTAGACCTGAAAATCCTTCTGCGAGGGTAGAGACTAGACCTGAAAATCCTTCTGCGAGGGTAGAGACTAGACCTGAATATCCTTCTGCGAGGGTACAGACTAGACCTGAAAATCCTTCTGCGAGGTTAGAGACTAAACAGGAAATCCTCATTTTGAACACTGTTGAGCGTAAAAACCCAGCAGTGTTGCAGTTCTTGACACAAACCGGTGCAACTGCCACGTACTACCATACACCCTTCAAAAGGGGCGGCAGGGTAGCCTAGTGGTTAGAGTGTTGGACTAGTAACCGGAAGGTTGCGAGTTCAAACCCCCGAGCTGACAAGGTACAAATCTGTCGTTCTGCCCCTGAACAGGCAGTTAACCCACCGTTCCCAGGCCGTCATTGAAAATAAGAATTTGTTCTTAACTGACTTGCCTGGTTAAATAAAGGTTAAATAAAAAAATAAAAAAAATAATAAAATAAAAAGGTTGAAAATATTTTGTCTTGCCCATTCACCCTCTGAATGAAACAAATACACAATCCATGTCTCAAGGATTAACAATCCTAATGTTTATAATGTTTTGTACACTCATGTGCTGCAATAGGAACTGGGACTCTCGTCTCCTCCAACATCCCTTTCACCTCTCTAGGAACTGGGACTCTCGTCTCCTCCAACATCCCTTTCACCTCTCTAGGAACTGGGACTCTCGTCTCCTCCAAACATCCCTTTCACCTCTCTAGGAACTGGGACTCTCGTCTCCTCCAACATCCCTTTCACCTCTCTAGGAACTGGGACTCTCGTCTCCTCCAACATCCCTTTCACCTCTCTAGGAACTGGGACTCTCGTCTCCTCCAACATCCCTTTCACCTCTCTAGGAACTGGGACTCTCGTCTCCTCCAACATCCCTTTCACCGCTCTAGGCACTGGGACTCTCGTCTCCTCCAACATCCCTTTCACCGCTCTAGGAACTGGGACTCTCGTCTCCTCCAACATCCCTTTCACCGCTCTAGGAACTGGGACTCTCGTCTCCTCCAACATCCCTTTCACCGCTCTAGGAACTGGGACTCTCGTCTCCTCCAACATCCCTTTAACCGCTCTAGGAACTGGGACTCTAGTCTCCTCCAACATCCCTTATCGTTTCTTCCCTAATCACTCTCTCTCCAACACTTCCCACTTTTGCCCCTTCACACTTCATTCTTTCTTCCCCCCTCCCCCATCACACCTATTTTCTCGTTATCTTCTGAACCATCCTGAATATTGATCTAGTCCTGTAGGTGTCTTCTGAACCATCCTGAATATTGATCTAGTCCTGTAGGTGTCTCCTGAACCATCCTGAATATTGATCTAGTTCTGTAGGTGTCTCCTGAACCATCCTGAATATTGATCTAGTCCTGTAGGTGTCTCCTGAACCATCCTGAATATTGATCTAGTCCTGTAGGTGTCTCCTGAACCATCCTGAATATTGATCTAGTCCTGTAGGTGTCTCCTGAACCATCCTGAATATTGATCTAGTCCTGTAGGTGTCTCCTGAACCATCCTGAATATTGATCTAGTCCTGTAGGTGTGTGTGGGAAGTGTAAAGGTCAGGGGTTACTCATCCCATTGTACTGCTCTAATCCTGTAGCTATATGTGGGAGTTGTAGAGGTCAAGGGTCACTCACCTGTGAGTGGATGGTGCTGTGGTCAGTGTGAGATTCTCCACAGCCCACATACACACAGCCATTCTACAAACACAGAAAACAATGGATTTATACAACAGTCAATTTGCATGAGACCAAAATGGTAAATCACAACTTTCTAAATAAAAGTCCCAACGAGTTTCAAAACATTACAAATAAAAGTCCCAACGAGTTCCAAAACATTACAAATAAAAGTCCCAACGAGTTCCAAAACATTACAAATAAAAGTCCCAACGAGTTCCAAAACATTACAAATAAAAGTCCAAACGAGTTCCAAAACATTACAAATAAAAGTCCCAACGAGTTCCAAAACATTACAAATAAAAGTCCCAACGAGTTCCAAAACATTACAAATAAAAGTCCCAACGAGTTCCAAAACATTACAAATAAAAGTCCCAACGAGTTCCAACTTTTCACTCACCTCCAGACACGCCCACAGATTCGGTCCTCCAACTTTGCAGTCTTGGCACTGGCCCTTGAAACACACACACAAACATACCCAACTAGCTCCAGTGACCAGGCCAGACCGGTGAGACAACGTAATAATCCCAGACAGACAGCAGCTAATAAACGGTAACATGATAGAGCAAGGCCTTCTCCAATGACAACATCCTCATTTCTTGGAAAACATCCAGGCCTTGGACATTTAATCATCGTTTCTATTTCAGCGAATGCTATTAGATAATGATAGTTTAGCTAACCTAGTTAACGTCTATTAGATAATGATAAACATAGTTAGCTAGCCTAGTTAACGTCTATTAGATAATGATAAAGATAGTTTAGCTAGCCTAGTTAACGTCAGGACAGGTGTACTCACATGAGACTTGAGGATGAGCTCTTCCTTGGTGATCTCTCCAACACACTGTAGATGGGGACAGTCACTGCTAGAACACAGAGGCATCACTCACCTGCACCTCACCTGTCTGAGTGGGGGGGGGGGGGAGGTAAACACAGTCATGGGCATTCAAGCAACAGTGACATCAGTAAGATCAACAAGAAAAAGAGTGCCGATGTGAACAACAATAGACAATCCACTATCGTTCATGTCCTCCTAAACCAGCTTGGACCACAACAGGAAACCTGAAATACTGTTAATGAACCAGTCAAACACCAAGCTGTCCGTCTGCCTGCCTGTCAAACACCAAGCTGTCCGTCTGCCTGCCTGTCAAACACCAAGCTGTCTGTCCTGCCTACCTGTCAAACACCAAGCTGTCTGTCTGCCTGCCTGTCAAACACCAAGCTGTCTGTCTGCCTGCCTGTCAAACACCAAGCTGTCTGTCTGCCTGCCTGTCAAACACCAAGCTGTCTGTCTGCCTGCCTGTCAAACACCAAGCTGTCTGTCTGCCTGCCTGTCAAACACCAAGCTGTCTGTCTGCCTGCCTGTCAAACACCAAGCTGTCTGTCTGCCTGCCTGTCAAACACCAAGCTGTCTGTCTACCTGCCTGTCAAACACCAAGCTGTCTGTCTACCTGCCTGTCAAACACCAAGCTGTCCGTCTGCATGCCTGTCAAACACCAAGCTGTCTGTCTACCTGCCTGTCAAACACCAAGCTGTCTGTCTACCTGCCTGTCAAACACCAAGCTGTCTGTCTACCTGCCTGTCAAACACCAAGCTGTCTGTCTACCTGCCTGTCAAACACCAAGCTGTCTGTCTACCTGCCTGTCAAACACCAAGCTGTCCGTCTGCCTGCCTGTCAAACACCAAGCTGTCCGTCTGCCTGCCTGTCAAACACCAAGCTGTCCGTCTGCCTGCCTGTCAAACACCAAGCTGTCCGTCCTGCCTACCTGTCAAACACCAAGCTGTCCGTCCTGCCTGCCTGTCAAACACCAAGCTGTCCGTCTGCCTGCCTGCCTGTCAAACACCAAGCTGTCCGTCTGCCTGCCTGTCAAACACCAAGCTGTCCGTCTGCCTGCCTGCCAAACACCAAGCTGTCTGTCTGCCTACCTGCCTGTAAAAACACCAAGCTGTCCGTCTGCCTGCCTGCCAAACACCAAGCTGTCCGTCTGCCTGCCTGCCAAACACCAAGCTGTCCGTCCTGCCTACCTGTCAAACACCAAGCTGTCTGTCTGTCTGCCTGCCTGTCAAACACCAAGCTGTCCGTCTGCCTGCCTGCCAAACACCAAGCTGTCTGCCTACCTGCCTGTCAAACACCAAGCTGTCCGTCTGCATGCCTGCCAAACACCAAGCTGTCCGTCTGCCTGCCTGCCAAACACCAAGCTGTCCGTCTGCCTGCCTGCCAAACACCAAGCTGTCCGTCCTGCCTACCTGCCAAACACCAAGCTGTCCGTCCTGCCTACCTGTCAAACACCAAGCTGTCTGTCTGTCTGCCTGCCTGTCAAACACCAAGCTGTCCGTCTGTCTGCCTGCCTGTCAAACACCAAGCTGTCCGTCTGCCTGCCTGCCAAACACCAAGCTGTCCGTCCTGCCTACCTGTCAAACACCAAGCTGTCTGTCTACCTGCCTGTCAAACACCAAGCTGTCTGTCTACCTGCCTGTCAAACACCAAGCTGTCTGTCTACCTGCCTGTCAAACACCAAGCTGTCTGTCTACCTGCCTGTCAAACACCAAGCTGTCCGTCTGCTTGTCAGCGTAGGAACCGGAGGCTCCAGACAGCATAACTGGTTTTTCCAGGTCTGCTCTGTGTACGTCGTACCGCATAGTAAGCAACCCAAAACAACTTCCTCTTCTCATCTCTCAGAGAGAGATATTATCCGTGGCCCTATGATCTCCCGTTAGTACTAAAGGGGCTAGAGGCCTGACAACCTTAATCTCTGACTAGTTGTGAGGACTAAAGAGGCAGTCCAAAATATGAGCAAATTAGTTTTGATCAATCATGGAAATTAAATAAAAAGTGCTGAAAATATTTTGCCTGAACAGTTAAAAAAGAAGATTGAGGCCAAGGTATAGAAGAAGCAATACTCCAGTGAATCGATGTGCACCAATCCCTACGGTACAGCATACCCTTAGACGAGGGCTGAATCGATGTGCACTAATGCACAAGTACAAAACAAATCCACCTCTACAAGACAACAGTCCCCACCTTCGCCAGGACCCTGAAGGACGTCACCCTCAACCGTAGTCCCAACACCTCACACAGGAGGAACAGACCAGCGAGACGCCCGGCCCAGACCAGCGAGACGCCCGGCCCAGACCAGCGAGACACCCGGCCCAGACCAGCGAGACACCCGGCCCAGAGGACCTGCACCAAAAGGACCAGACCACATCCCCACCAACCTAGACCCCTTCAAACAAACCCTGGCCACACCCTTTATAGGTGATCTGACTTTGGCCTGAAAAGCAGAAACCCAGAAATACAGACATTGTTATTCTACAAGAAACATGGTATAGAGGAGATGGACCCACTGGTTGCCCTCTAGGTTACAGAGTGCTGGTCGTCCCATCCACCAGACTACCAGGTGGGTGGTGTAGAGGAGATGGACCCACTGGTTGTACTCTAGGTTACAGATACTGTTGAAGTCGGAAGTTTACATACACTTAGGTTAGAGTCATTAAAACTTGTTTTTCAACCACTCCACAAATTTCTTGTTCACAAACTATAGTTTTGGCAAGTCGGTCAGGACTTCTACTTTGTGCATGACACAAGTAATTTTTCCAACAATTGTTTACAGACAGATTATTTCACTTATTCCAATGGGTCAGAAGTTTACTACACTAAGTTGACTGTGCCTTTAAACACCTTGGAAAATTCAAGAAAATGATGCCATGGCTTTAGAAGCTTCTGATAGGCTAACCTTCAAACTCAGTGCCTCTTCGCTTGACATCATAGGGAAATCCAAAGAAATCAGCCAAGACCTCGGAAAGAAATGTAGACCTCCACAAGTCTGGTTCATCCTTGGGAGCAATTTCCAAACGCCTGAAGGTACCACGTTCATCTGGACAAACAATAGTACGCAAGTATAAACACCATGGGACCACGCAGCAGTCATACCGCTCAGGAAGGAGACGCATTCTGTCTCCTAGAGATGAACATACTTTGTGCAAATCAATCCCAGAACAACAGCAAAGGACCTTGTGAAGATGCTGGAGGAAACAGGTACAAAAGTATCTATATCCACAGTAAAACGAGTCCTAAAATCAACACAACCTGAAAGGCCACTCAGCAAGGAAGAAGCCACTGCTCCAAAACCGCCATAAAAATGACAGACTACGGTTTGCAACTGCACATGGGGACAAAGATTGTACTTTTTGGAGAAATGTCCTCTGGTCTGAGGAAACAAAAATATAACTGTTTGGCCATAATGACCATTGTTGTGTTTGGAGGAAAAAGGGGGAGGCTTGCAAGCCGAAGAACACCATCCCAACCGTGAAGCACGGGGGTGGCAGCATCATGTTGTGGGGGTGCTTTGCTGCAATAGAGACTGGTGCACTTCACAAAATAGATGGCATCATGAGGAACAAAAATTATGTAGATATATTGAAGCAACATCAAGACATCAGGCAGGAAGTTAAAGCTTGGTCACAAATGGGCCTTCCAAATGGACAATGAACCCAAGAATTCTTCCAAAGTTGTGGCAAAATGGCTTAAGGACAACAAAGTCAAGGTATTGGAGTGGCCATCACAAAGCCCTGACCTCAAACCTATAGAACATTTGTGGGCAGAACAGAAAAAGAGAGTGGGAGCAAGGAGGCCTACAAACCTGACTCCGTTACACTAGCTCTGTCAGGAAGAATGGGCCACAATTCACCCAACTTATTGTGGGAAGCTTGTGGAAGGCTACCCAAAACATTTGACCAAAGTTACACAATTTAAAGGCAATGCTACCAAATACTAATGGAGTGTATGTAAACTTCTGACCCACTTGGAATGCGATGAAAGAAATAAAAGCAGAAATAAAAGCTGAAATAAATCATTCTCTCTACTATTATTCTTAAAATAAAATAAAGTGGTGATCCTAACTGACCTAAGACAGGGAATTTTTACTTAAATGTCAGGAATTGTGAAGAACTGAGTTTAGCTAACGTTAGGTGTATGATATTATTTGTATGCCAAAGCCGTTTGCTTGACTAGTTAGAGCCTAATGTCAGCTATCTAACATTGAACCTGGTTGGTTAGCTCTCAGCAGATTCACGCAGGGTAGTAATGGCATGATTTGGCATTATGTTCATTGTTGTTTAACTAGATAATGTTAGCTGGCTGGTGCGTTAGCTAATGCTACGTGCCGTGTATGATCATACACGTTGTTTACCTAGCTACGTTAATTGTTTTGCAAGCTAGCTACATGTCTTAAAAAGGCAAGTAACCATTTCGGGTGTGTTCGTAAATTCAGTCTGAGTATGCAAAAGTGCTGAATAACTGATAAATTTACGAACGGTGTCCCTACCTAGCCAAGTTCTGCAGCTACGCCACGGAGCGCAGTGAGCCACTGCGACAGCTAACACACAAGGACTCACTATGGGAGCTGGCTATCAATAAAATCAGCTAACACACAAGGACTCACTGTGGGAGCTGGCTATCAATAAAAATCAGCTAACACACAAGGACTCACTGTGGGAGCTGGCTATCAATAAAAATCAGCTAACACACAAGGACTCACTGTGGGAGCTGGCTATCAATAAAATCAGCTAACACACAAGGACTCACTGTGGGAGCTGGCTATCAATAAAATCAGCTAACACACAAGGACTCACTGTGGGAGCTGGCTATCAATAAAATCAGCTAACACACAAGGACTCACTGTGGGAGCTGGCTATCAATAAAATCAGCTAACACACAAGGACTCACTGTGGGAGCTGGCTATCAATAAAATCAGGGATACCATTGCAGACCCCTGTGCTGAAATTCTACAACCCAAAAGAGCAGCTTGTACTACAGTGTGATGCTTCAGAGAGCGGGTTAGGAGCAGCCTTGACGCAGGGAGGACAACCAATAGCATACGCCAGCAGAGCCCTGACAGAGACTGATAAAGGGTATGCACAGACAGAGAAGGAGCAGCTAGCAGAGCCCTGACAGAGACTGATAAAGGGTATGCACAGACAGAGAAGGAGCAGCTAGCAGAGCCCTGACAGAGACTGATAAAGGGTATGCACAGACAACGAAGGAGCAGCTAGCAGAGCCCTGACAGAGACTGATAAAGGGTATGCACAGACAGAGAAGGAGCAGCTAGCAGAGCCCTGACAGAGACTGATAAAGGGTATGCACAGACAGAGAAGGAGCAGCTAGCAGAGCCCTGACAGAGACTGATAAAGGGTATGCACAGACAGAGAAGGAGCAGCTAGCAGAGCCCTGACAGAGACTGATAAAGGGTATGCACAGACAACGAAGGAGCAGCTAGCAGAGCCCTGACAGAGACTGATAAAGGGTATGCACAGACAGAGAAGGAGCAGCTAGCAGAGCCCTGACAGAGACTGATAAAGGGTATGCACAGACAACGAAGGAGCAGCTAGCAGAGCCCTGACAGAGACTGATAAAGGGTATGCACAGACAGAGAAGGAGCAGCTAGCAGAGCCCTGACAGAGACTGATAAAGGGTATGCACAGACAGAGAAGGAGCAGCTAGCAGAGCCCTGACAGAGACTGATAAAGGGTATGCACAGACAGAGAAGGAGCAGCTAGCAGAGCCCTGACAGAGACTGATAAAGGGTATGCACAGACAACGAAGGAGCAGCTAGCAGAGCCCTGACAGAGACTGATAAAGGGTATGCACAGACAGAGAAGGAGCAGCTAGCAGAGCCCTGACAGAGACTGATAAAGGGTATGCACAGACAACGAAGGAGCAGCTAGCAGAGCCCTGACAGAGACTGATAAAGGGTATGCACAGACAGAGAAGGAGCAGCTAGCAGAGCCCTGACAGAGACTGATAAAGGGTATGCACAGACAGAGAAGGAGCAGCTAGCAGAGCCCTGACAGAGACTGATAAAGGGTATGCACAGACAGAGAAGGAGCAGCTAGCAGAGCCCTGACAGAGACTGATAAAGGGTATGCACAGACAACGAAGGAGCAGCTAGCAGAGCCCTGACAGAGACTGATGAAGGGTATGCACAGACAGAGAAGGAGCAGCTAGCAGAGCCCTGACAGAGACTGATAAAGGGTATGCACAGACAACGAAGGAGCAGCTAGCAGAGCCCTGACAGAGACTGATAAAGGGTATGCACAGACAGAGAAGGAGCTGCTTGCAGAGCCCTGACAGAGACTGATAAAGGGTATGCACAGACAGAGAAGGAGCAGCTAGCAGAGCCCTGACAGAGACTGATAAAGGGTATGCACAGACAGAGAAGGAGCAGCTAGCAGAGCCCTGACAGAGACTGATAAAGGGTATGCACAGACAGAGAAGGAGCAGCTAGCAGAGCCCTGACAGAGACTGATAAAGGGTATGCACAGACAGAGAAGGAGCAGCTAGCAGAGCCCTGACAGAGACTGATAAAGGGTATGCACAGACAGAGAAGGAGCAGCTAGCAGAGCCCTGACAGAGACTGATAAAGGGTATGCACAGACAGAGAAGGAGCAGCTAGCAGAGCCCTGACAGAGACTGATAAAGGGTATGCACAGACAGAGAAGGAGCAGCTAGCAGAGCCCTGACAGAGACTGATAAAGGGTATGCACAGACAGAGAAGGAGCAGCTAGCAGAGCCCTGACAGAGACTGATAAAGGGTATGCACAGACAGAGAAGGAGCAGCTAGCAGAGCCCTGACAGTCAAAAACGGTCATTCAAAAACTGAAGACATACTTTGCACATTATGGGATAACTGACATCCTGTACTCAGACAATGGTCCCCAGTACTCTTCAGACGAGTTCAAGTTTCAGCAAGGTTCGGGACTTTAAAACATCGTCTCCAGGATACCTGCAAAGTGGAATCGGCAGTGAAAACAGCCAAAAGACTGATGGCAAAAGCAAAGAGAGCCGGTTCTGACCCGTAACTGGCCCTGCTGGATCACAGGGATACCCTTCACAAGGAACAGACAGCAGCCCTGCCATGGCGCTCATGGGAAGACGTACACAGACACTACTGCTAATGAGTGAAAATCTGCTGAGACCGGTGATGACAAACTGCTGCTGAACTTCAGCTGGACTTCAGCTGGAGAAGTTCACAGAAAGACAGCAGAGACGGGCAACGTACTACGACACCTCTGCTGAGGATCTCACAGAGCTGCAATGAGATGACAGGGTGAGAGTCCAGCCACTCACAGGACAGAAACAGTGGTGGCAGAGGGTCATAGCAGTCAGACCTGTGGAGCAAAGGTCCTACGAGGTGAAGACAGAACAAGGAAATGTCTTCTGGAGGAACAGGAGACCTTTTGAGGAAGAGCAGAGAAAGAGAGGAGAATTTCCGCACACAGAGCCAGTAAACAGAGCACCAGCTGACACCCAGCAGGGTGCGGAACACAACCTTATAGGTGGACGCTGCACC
The DNA here is from genome assembly GCF_013265735.2 of Oncorhynchus mykiss. Lineage (NCBI taxonomy): Eukaryota > Metazoa > Chordata > Actinopteri > Salmoniformes > Salmonidae > Oncorhynchus > Oncorhynchus mykiss. The sequence continues at coordinate 40,914,733 of NC_048592.1, read as the reverse complement.
TCAACAAGAAGACCCAGACATGTCAGGTCAAGCCCCTCCTGATGAAATAAACCCTCCCCACACACGGTCTGGTAGGGCCATCCACAGACCTCAACACCTGAAAGACTGTATGAATGTACATTTAACATTTTAAAAACAAATTAATGTAATGGACAGTCAGATAACAACATTGATGTTACACAGGAAACGGAAAGCAAACGTTAATTACCGTCTTCGTGTACTGGATGTGATGGTTGACGACATGCATTGGAAAGTTTACTTAACTATTATCTTTGTCTGTCGTGACTACAACGCAAAGCATATTGAAACAAAATCTGTTTGGGCTTGTTGAGGTCTACAAAATGATTAAGACACCCCCACATCTAACCATGGGCTTGTTGAGGTCTACAAAATGATTTGTAATAATGTTCTGTTAAGACACCCTCACGTCTAACCAAGACAACTCCCAACTCACATTTCTTAATGAGCACTGATGAACAACGAGGCCAGATCAGGTAATTATCCTTCAACAAAACCTCCCTCAAGACCTCAAGACGATACCTTCAACAGGCGCTAAGAACAGAGTTTCGACACCTCATGTACTGTCTTTGATGATAGTTCATCTTCTATGAATGGGCTGGCTACCAACAAACCCCAGCATGTCAAAACAGTTACTAACAATGTGGATGTAACGTATTTAGTGAAGGAAGCTACTATTCAATCTTCAAAAAAGGCCCAAGGGGCGGACATCGCATGCAGATCAGTCGGTGTGACACTCACTGCCAAGAGGCTAACGGGCTGATGGCTCCTGTGATATTAACTAGTTAGCCTCTTGTCTAACGGGCAGATGGCTCCTGTGATATTAACTAGTTAGCCTCTTGTCTAATGGGCAGATAGCCCCTGTGATATTAACTAGTTAGCCTCTTGTCTAACGGGCAGATGGCCCCTGTGATATTAACTAGTTAGCCTCTTGTCTAACGGGCAGATGGCCCCTGTGATATTAACTAGTTAGCCTCTTGTCTAACGGGCAGATGGCCCCTGTGATATTAACTAGTTAGCCTCTTGTCTAACGGGCAGATGGCTCCTGTGATATTAACTAGTTAGCCTCTTGTCTAACGGGCAGATGGCCCCTGTGATATTAACTAGTTAGCCTCTTGTCTAACGGGCAGATGGCCCCTGTGATATTAACTAGTTAGCCTCTTGTCTAACGGGCAGATGGCCCCTGTGATATTAACTAGTTAGCCTCTTGTCTAACGGGCAGATGGCTCCTGTGATATTAACTAGTTAGCCTCTTGTCTAACGGGCAGATAGCCCCTGTGATATTAACTAGTTAGCCTCTTGTCTAACGGGCAGATGGCCCCTGTGATATTAACTAGTTAGCCTCTTGTCTAACGGGCAGATGGCCCCTGTGATATTAACTAGTTAGCCTCTTGTCTAACGGGCAGATGGCCCCTGTGATATTAACTAGTTAGCCTCTTGTCTAACGGGCAGATGGCCCCTGTGATATTAACTAGTTAGCCTCTTGTCTAACGGGCAGATGGCCCCTGTGATATTAACTAGTTAGCCTCTTGTCTAACGGGCAGATGGCTCCTGTGATATTAACTAGTTAGCCTCTTGTCTAACGGGCAGATGGCTCCTGTGATATTAACTAGTTAGCCTCTTGTCTAACGGGCAGATGGCCCCTGTGATATTAACTAGTTAGCCTCTTGTCTAACGGGCAGATGGCCCCTGTGATATTAACTAGTTAGCCTCTTGTCTAACGGGCAGATGGCCCCTGTGATATTAACTAGTTAGCCTCTTGTCTAACGGGCAGATGGCCCCTGTGATATTAACTAGTTAGCCTCTTGTCTAACGGGCAGATGGCCCCTGTGATATTAACTAGTTAGCCTCTTGTCTAACGGGAAGATGGCTCCTGTGATATTAACTAGTTAGCCAAGAGGCTAACGGGCAGATGGCCCCTGTGATATTAACTAGTTAGCCTCTTGTCTAACGGGCAGATGGCTCCTGTGATATTAACTAGTTAGCCTCTTGTCTAACGGGCAGATGGCTCCTGTGATATTAACTAGTTAGCCTCTTGTCTAACGGGCAGATGGCCCCTGTGATATTAACTAGTTAGCCTCTTGTCTAACGGGCAGATGGCCCCTGTGATATTAACTAGTTAGCCTCTTGTCTAACGGGCAGATGGCCCCTGTGATATTAACTAGTTAGCCTCTTGTCTAACGGGCAGATGGCTCCTGTGATATTAACTAGTTAGCCTCTTGTCTAACGGGCAGATGGCCCCTGTGATATTAACTAGTTAGCCTCTTGTCTAACGGGCAGATGGCCCCTGTGATATTAACTAGTTAGCCTCTTGTCTAACGGGCAGATGGCTCCTGTGATATTAACTAGTTAGCCTCTTGTCTAACGGGCAGATGGCCCCTGTGATATTAACTAGTTAGCCTCTTGTCTAACGGGCAGATGGCCCCTGTGATATTAACTAGTTAGCCTCTTGTCTAACGGGCAGATGGCCCCTGTGATATTAACTAGTTAGCCTCTTGTCTAACGGGCAGATGGCTCCTGTGATATTAACTAGTTAGCCTCTTGTCTAACGGGCAGATAGCCCCTGTGATATTAACTAGTTAGCCTCTTGTCTAACGGGCAGATGGCCCCTGTGATATTAACTAGTTAGCCTCTTGTCTAACGGGCAGATGGCCCCTGTGATATTAACTAGTTAGCCTCTTGTCTAACGGGCAGATGGCCCCTGTGATATTAACTAGTTAGCCTCTTGTCTAACGGGCAGATGGCCCCTGTGATATTAACTAGTTAGCCTCTTGTCTAACGGGCAGATGGCTCCTGTGATATTAACTAGTTAGCCTCTTGTCTAACGGGCAGATGGCTCCTGTGATATTAACTAGTTAGCCTCTTGTCTAACGGGCAGATGGCTCCTGTGATATTAACTAGTTAGCCTCTTGTCTAACGGGAAGATGGCTCCTGTGATATTAACTAGTTAGCCAAGAGGCTAACGGGCTGATGGACCCTGTGATATTAACTAGTTAGACAAGAGGCTAAACCGGTCGATATTAAATATATTTTCGGGTCCAATTCAATTCCGATGTGTGAGAATCAAGAAAAGTTACCGGATCAAATCGTGCTAGCTAAACAATAGTTGTATTGATGGGAACAGAATAGATGGATTGAGCTGTCGTGCTAACATTCGCTAGCTAGCTAGTCACTCTAATAAAACAGCTACTTGTTCTTCTTCTCTTTTGCAGCATGAAACAAACCCGGAAAATAACCTCTTGGTTCTTACCTGCACTTTATGAAGATACAGTTCAAAGGAACTGATTCTGAAAGTTAAACACGGCAATTAAATATGTATCTGTGACATTATTTCAAACGGTAACGCTTTGGAAAATGTCACAGTTCCCGTTCGACCGTAACCCAAAAAAACTTCCAGGTTGAAGATCCGCCTTTTGACACAACAACAGCCGTTTTCCGGTGGCGTGTGAACCGGGTGTCGCTGCGCCACCTGGCGGTCAACAGTGGAATAACCTCAATCTGATTCTGCACAATCCCAGCCCATGCACAATCCCAGCCCATTTCAAATTAACATCTGCAGGTTTTTTTAAAACATTTTATCTGTAACAACCCTGTTTCGATTTATTTTTTTTAATGCCAAAAACAACAAATAAGAAAAGGTGGATTTTATTTTTCACCTTGTATTTCAGAACCGGAACCAAGCGCTCCACCTGACTTTTATTTTGAAAATCACCCCTTTGCAACACTGGCATGACCTTACTGATTGAAGATTTACTGGTATAGACTCCAGCAGCAAACATCTCTTAGGCCAATCTCTATATCGCTACCTACTGAAGACCTCATCTCTCAGGCCCATCTCTATATCGCTACCTACTGAAGACCTCAGGCCCCTAACCAACAGTAACTCAAACCGTTCGACTTAGAGACACCAAATCAACTTTCACATGTTCAGGACAGTATTGCTGTCGACTCACTAAACCTTGAGTCCGAGTCAAGTCCCCTGTGTTGGAGTCTGAGTCGAGTCACAAATCCCTATGGTTAAACCCGAGTCGAGTCACGAATCCCTATGGTTAAATAAGAGTCGAGTCACGAATCCCTATGGTTAAATAAGAGTCGAGTCACGAATCCCTATGGTTAAATAAGAGTCGAGTCACAAATCCCTATGGTTAAATAAGAGTAGAGTCACGAATCTCTATGGTTAAACCCGAGTCGAGTCACGAATCACTATGGTTAAACCCGAGTCGAGTCACGAATCCCTATGGTTAAATAAGAGTAGAGTCACGAATCCCTATGGTTAAATAAGAGTCGAGTCACGAATCCCTATGGTTAAATAAGAGTCGAGTCACGAATCCCTATGGTTAAATAAGAGTCGAGTCACGAATCCCTATGGTTAAATAAGAGTCGAGTCACGAATCCCTATGGTTAAATCCGAGTCGAGTTCAAGTCACCAATGGTTGAGTCACTATGTCTGAAAGGATTGCTAATACCAGTGCTTGATTTGGGTGGAAGCTGTCAGGAACGACATACCAGCACTTCTATTTTTGGGGGAATTGCTTACCGGCTCCTCTATAAAAACACAGTTGCCTATTGCTGGTCCAGATTCACACACCGAGGCAAATTTTTTTGGATCAAAACGGAATGACGGGGGCATTCATTTCCTGATTTTTCTTTGTTCAGATTAATTTGCCGCTAGTCTGTGAATCTGTGAGTGACAGTAGGCTGTTCCAGATTGCTCAGATTGAAAATGTGCCAGCCCGAAGCTGTGGTTTTAGGCTGGGTTTCTGTATGATCACTTTGTGACATCAGCTGATGTAAAAAATAAAAAAAATGGGGGGCTTTATAAATAAATTTGATTTGTTCCAAGTTGTCAAATGAGGGTTTGTAAATTAGTTTCATAATTGTTGTTAATGTAATTCATGGAAGCACACAAATTTTATCAATCGATTAAAAAAACGACATCTCAGCCGGCATGAACCTTCAATCTGTGGTGCTGCGCGTGTCTCTGTACAAGCGGCCGTTGGAGGAGAGAGAGGACGACATTTCACCAGCAGGTATGAGCCTTCAGTCTGTATTGCTGCGTGTGTCTCTGTACGAGCTGCCGTTGGAGGAGAGAGAGGACGACATTTCACCAGCAGGTATGAGCCTGCTGTCAAGGCAGAAGCTACTCTTCCTGAGGTTTATTATGGATCCCCATTAGTTCTGCTAAGGCAGCAGCTACTCTTCCTGAGGTTTATTATGGATCCCCATTAGTTCCTGCTAAGTCAGCTACTCTTCCTGGGGTTTATTATGGATCCCCATTAGTTCCTGCCAAGGCAGCAGCTACTCTTCCTGGGGTTTATTATGGATCCCCATTAGTTCCTGTCAAGGCAGCAGCTACTCTTCCTGGGGTTTATTATGGATCCCCATTGGTTCCTGCCAAGGCAGCAGCTACTCTTCCTGGGGTTTATTATGGATCCCCATTAGTTACTGTCAAGGCAGCAGCTACTCTTCCTGGGGTTTATTATGGATCCCCATTAGTTCCTGTCAAGGCAGCAGCTACTCTTCCTGGGGTTTATTATGGATCCCCATTAGTTCCTGCCAAGGCAGCAGCTACTCTTCCTGGGGTTTATTATGGATCCCCATTAGTTCCTGCCAAGGCAGCAGCTACTCTTCCTGGGGTTTATTATGGATCCCCATTAGTTCCTGCCAAGGCAGCAGCTTAGTTAGTATGTGTGTTAGTGTCTCTTCACAGTCCCCCGCTACATAAGGTGTGTTTGTATCTGTTTTTAAATCTGATTCTACTGCTGCATCAGTTACCTGATGTGGAATAGAGTTCCATGTAGTCATGTCTCTATGTAGTACTGTGGAATAGAGTTCCATGTAGCCATGTCTCTATGTAGTACTGTGGAATAGAGTTCCATGTAGTCATGGCTCTATGTAGTACTGTGGAATAGAGTTCCATGTAGTCATGGCTCCATGTAGTACTGTGGAATAGAGTTCCATGTAGTCATGGCTCCATGTAGTACTGTGGAATAGAGTTCCATGTAGTCATGGCTCCATGTAGTACTGTGGAATAGAGTTCCATGTAGTCATGGCTCCATGTAGTACTGTGGAATAGAGTTCCATGTAGTCATGGCTCCATGTAGTACTGTGGAATAGAGTTCCATGTAGTCATGGCTCCATGTAGTACTGTGGAATAGAGTTCCATGTAGTCATGGCTCTATGTAGTACTGTGGAAAAGAGTTCCATGTAGTCATGGCTCTATGTAGTACTGTGGAATAGAGTTCCATGTAGTCATGGCTCTATGTAGTACTGTGGAATAGAGTTCCATGTAGTCATGGCTCTATGTAGTACTGTGGAATAGAGTTCCATGTAGTCATGGCTCTATGTAGTACTGTGGAATAGAGTTCCATTTAGTCATGGCTCTATGTAGTACTGTGGAATAGAGTTCCATGTAGTCATGGCTCTATGTAGTACTGTGGAATAGAGTTCCATGTGGTCATGGCTCTATGTAGTACTGTGGAATAGAGTTCCATGTAGTCATGGCTCTATGTAGTACTGTGGAATAGAGTTCCATGTAGTCATGGCTCTATGTAGTACTGTGGAATAGAGTTCCATGTAGTCATGGCTCTATGTAGTACTGTGGAATAGAGTTCCATGTAGTCATGGCTCTATGTAGTACTGTGGAATAGAGTTCCATGTAGTCATGGCTCTATGTAGTACTGTGGAATAGAGTTCCATGTAGTCATGGCTCTATGTAGTACTGTGCACCTCCCATAGTCTGTTCTGGACTTGGGGACTGTGAAGAGACCTCTGGTGACATGTCTTGTGGGGTATGTATGGGTGTCTGAGCTGTGGGTTAGTAGACATGACATGTCACCCATTGAGCATGTTTAGGATGCTCTGGAATCGACAGCATGTCCCAGTTCCTGAAAATATAGTGTCGCGCTGCATGAGGCAAATGGTTTACTTATCCAGGCCCCTCCCTACCTTATGTGACCAACATATGCATCACTATTCTCAGTCCTGTTTATTCCATAAACTAGGGCCTAATACATTTTTCAATTGACTGATTACCTTAAGTGTAAATCAAAAAAAAAAGTGTATATTTTGGTTCAGTGTAGTTTAATACCATCTGCTCACAACAGTCAATCCGGATATGCAAATGCTGCCAAATGTTTTTATTCATTTACAAGGTCCCACAAAAATCATCCTGTTGTCACGCATTTGGGTATTACAAAATGTTCTCATCCTCAATTGAATAATTGATTAATATGTCAAATTAGTTTATATTTAATTTAATTGATTTTTCAGATGGCCAGGTGAAAGAGATGACTTATTCCGTACGCACTCCAATAGCAGATGGAGGCCACTTACCTGCCGGTTCGTCTTTTAGTCATGCGTTCGGCTAGATATTTCACTCCACACGTTAACCACCGTTTGAGGAGCATGCAGCCTTCTGCTGCGAACAGGTGATATTACACCCAAACGTTGTATGCCATGGGTTCTCCAACGTTGTTCTTGCAGTTCTTACATTTGGGAAACAGAGTGAAATCTTTCCGGGAACATCGAGAGAAACATGTTTCTACAATTAAACATTTTATTTAACTGTTGCCAGCCCCTCTCTGCGCACTGGTGAAGGGAATTAAGGACAGAGGAGATTGAAACGCAGTGGTGAGAGATTCTGTAGCTCAAAAAGTCATATTAGCCTATCCATTAATAAAACGTTTTTTTAAATCAATCCTATCACGAGGCTATACAAAATCAAATACATTTACTATACTTTTGGGCCACGTGAAGTTCTTTAATTTTGGAGTATAGGCTAGACGAATGATGTACCAGACAACAAATACGTGTTTTTTGTGTCATGTTTTTCTGCGTGCATAATAAACCATAGCTGTATGAAAGCACAATCATTTTTAAAAAATCACGCTATTGTTTCCGGATTGAGCTCACATATAGTGTAAATCAGAAATGTACATACCCTGGACTCATTAAAACTCGTTTTTCAACCACTCCACAAATATCGTTAAACTATAGTTTTGGCAAGTCAGTGAGGACATCTACTTTGTGCATGACCAGTCATTTTTCCAACAATTGTTTAGATTATTTCACTTAATCACAATTCCGGTGGGTCATAAGTTTACATACACTAAGTTGACTGCCTTTAAACAGCTTGGAAAATTCCAGAAAATGATGTCATGGCTTTAGAAGCTTCTGATAGGCTAACTGACATCATTGGAGTCAATTGGAGGTGTAACTGTGTATTTCAAGGCCTACCTTCAAACTCAGTGCCTCTTTGCTTGACATCATGGGAAAATCAAAAGAAATCAGCCAAGACCTAAGAATAAAAATTGTAGACCTCCACACCATTGGGAGCAATTTCCAAACGTCTGAAGGTACCACTTTCATCTGCACAAACAATAGTACGCAAGAATAAACACCATGGGACCACGCAGCCGTCTAGCTCAGGAAGAAGACGTGTTCTGTCTCCTAGAGATGAACGTACTTTGGTGCAAGAAGTGCAAATTAATCCCAGAACAGCAGCAAAGGACCTTGTGAAGATGCTGGAGGAAACAGGTACAAAAGTATCTATATCCACAGTAAAACGAGTCCTATATCGACATAACCTGAAAGGCCACTCAGTAAGGAAGAAGCCACTGCTCCAAAACCACAACAACAAAAAGCCGGAGTACAGTTTGCAACTGCACATGGGGACAATGATTTTTGGAGAAATGTCCTCTGGTCCGATGAAATTGTTTGGCCATAATGACCATTGTTATGTTTGGAGGAAAAAGGGGGATGCTTGCAAGCCGAAGAACACCATCCCAACCGTGAAGCACGGGGGTGGCAGCATCATCTTGTGAGGGTGCTTAGCTGCAGGAGGGACTGGTGCACTTCACAAAATAGATGGCATCATGAGGAAATAAAATTATGTGGATATATTGAAGCAACATCTCAAGACATCAGTTAAAGTTAAAGCTTGGTCGCAAATGGGTCTTCCAAATGGACAATGACCTCAAGCATACTTCCAAAAGTTTTTGCAAAATGGCTTAAGGACAACAAAGTCGAGGTATTGGAGTGGCCATCATAAAGCCCTGACCTCAATCCTATAGAACATTTGTGGGCAGAATTGAAAAAGCATGTGCGAGCAAGGAGGCCTACAAACCTGACTCCGTTACACTAGCTCTGTCAGGAGGAATGGGCCAATATTCACCCAACTTGTTGTGGGAAGCTTGTGGAAGGCTACCCGAAACGTTTGACCCAAGTTAAACAATTTAAAGGCAATGCTACCAAATACTAATTGAGTGTATGTAAACTTCTGACCCACTGGAAATGTGATGAAAGAAATAAAAGCTGAAATAAATAATTTTCTACCATTATTCTGACATTTCACATTGTTAAAACAGAGTGGTGATCCTAACTGACCTAAAACAGGGAATTTTTACTAGGATTAAATGTCAGGAATTATGAGAAACTGAGTTTAAATGTATTTGGCTAAACTTCAACATAATCCACACACAAAACGGTCAACCAAATCGTTTCTAGTCACCTCTCCTCCTTCCAGGCCTTTATGGCAACTAACTTTCATCATAAGGTGTATTAACACAACCGACCTCAGTTCCTCTTTCAATCACCCACGTGGGTATAACCAAATGAGATGGCAAGTATATGCTTCTAAAAGCCAATGAGGAGAGGCAGGACATGCAGCATGTTCTGCGCCACAAATAGAAGTAACTTTTATTTTAGCACCTGGCAATGCAGATGCTCGTTGGCACGCGCAAGCAATGCGGGTACAATGATTAAATAATAATGTAGAGGTCACTTAGAAATGTCCTTGTTTTTGAAAAGCTAATTTTGTCCATTAAAATGTCAAATTGATCAGCAATACAGTGTAGACATTGTTAATGTTGTAAATGACTATTGTAGCTGGAAAAGGCAGATTTTTAATGGAATATCTACATAGTCCCATTATCAGCAACCATCACGCCTGTGTTCCAATGGCACGTTGTGTTAGCTCATCCAAGTTTATCATTTAAAAAAAGGCTAATTAATCATTAGAAAACACTTTTTCAATTATGTTAGCACAGCTGAAAACTGTTGTGCTGATTAAATTAGCATTAAAACTGGACTAGTTTAGTATCTGGAGCATCAGCATTTTGTGGGTTTGATTGCAGGCTCGTCAGTTGTTCTTGTTCTGAGAAATGAAGGCTATTCCATGTGAGAAATTGCCAAGAAACTGAAGATCTCCAACGCTGTGTACTACTCCCTTCATAGAACAGAGCAAACTGGCCCTAACCAGAATAGAAAGAGGAGTGGGAGGCCCCCGGTGCACAACTGAGCAAGAGGACAAGTACATTGTGTGTCTAGTTTGAGAAACAGATGCCTCACCAGTCCTCAACTGGCAGCTTCATTAAATAGTACCCGCAAAACACCAGTCTCAACGTCAACAGTGAAGAGGCGACTCTGGGATGCTGTCCTTCTAGGCAGAGTTGCAAAGAAAAAGCCATATCTCAGACTGGCTAATACGAAGAAAAGATTAAGACGTGCAATTGGACGATTGGGGGAAAAAAGTGTTATGACCAGAGGTTACCTTGACTCAACTGTCACGTGGAATTTTACTGTGGTCATGACAACAGCCCTAACCACAACACCGCCTTCCCCATAGCAACCATGTCAAACTACTGATATCGTCTCTCTGAAACACATCCTGGTCCCCCGGGCTCGTCACATCCTTCTCAGGACAGACAGGGGTGTCCAACCGCTCCTTAAAACGCAACAGCCTAGCCAACGCTATCATTCTGTGGAGTGATATTGGTGAGACTCACCTCAAATCCCATCCTCGCGAGAGGAAAGATGAGTAAATATTAACTTGACTCTCCAACAGACGTTTGTGATTTAATTCTTACGAGTTCACAGGATGTTCCAGTATCACTCATAAAAATGAGATAACTGGGGTTATGTAAAATAAAATATTTTTATGGAGGTGAGTGATAAGTCGACTGAGCCCAAAGAGGTTTGAGAAGATGAGTCTTCCTGGAACACTGGGGGGGGGGGGGGGGGGACACCGGGTTGGAGCTGACCACGAGAGGGGTGAGAAACATCTCACTTCCAACGTGTTTGTGCCAAGGGACTCACCATCTGACTGTTATACATACCTCCCTCTAAACCAGGTGAACCCCCCCCCCCCAATCCAGCCTGACTCCCTCAAACAAACCCCCCCACCCCCCCCACCCAGCCTAAGCAAGCAAAACATGTCAAGACAGTCCATGAGTATCTGGTTATAGAGTTGTTAAGTGGAGGTATATTGTAGAGAAAGACTCAAAGGGATCAGATAAACACCACCGTCTTTATTACCATTACTGGACAGGGCAACAAAGATCCAGAACAGTCAAAAACAAAAACAAAGTTGCATTTTATAAAACATTAAAACCTTTCATTTGTTTACCTTATAAAGGGCATGCTCCATATTTCTCCCTTCTGAGTCTTCCACACCACCCAAACGTGCCCCCTGACCCCAAACTGTGTACGCGTGAGATGCTGATCTCTGAGCAAAGTATTAGTACACAGCAACTTAGCAGAATATGCTAGGAGCAAAATGACTAGCAAGAGGACATAAGAGTTCTAATGAATGAAGAGGACAAACAGAACTAGAAGGAAACTCTCCAATTTACTGCCAAAAAGGTTTGAACGAGCCTGACATTTGAACGTTAAAAAAACAACACAACAGCACTTCCTGGTTATTTCTCATCCAACTCTCTAAAGCATTGGTGGTTCAGCACAACTAAGCAACACGCCCTAGCTCATGACAACGGCAGCATTGAGAATAGCACCCTATTGCCTACGTAAAAACGCACTACTGACCAGGGCAGAAGTGACACGCGTAGGGAATAGGGTGCCATTTGGGATGCAGGAAGGAAGTGGCGGAGAATCATCATGAGATAAATGCGATAAGATACGTCATCAGAAATGCTATGGCATGTCATTTTTTTTTAAACTTCTACGTTTTAGATAAAGAGATAGCTGTACAAAGATGATAAGACATCCCTAACAAACAGCATCACGGTCAATTTATCAAATCACAGAATCCCCCCCCATTTCATTGCATTGCTTTGTTTTAGTTTAGTTTACCTTATTTGGAGCTCGCTCTCAAATGGTCACCTACACCTCGATCATCAGACAGACCCAAAAAAGGTGTGACGCCTCTCTCAGTAGTCTCCTCTACAGGACAACTAGCCCAGCCTGGCTGGGGGGCCTGTTCCTGAATCTAGAACATACTAGATGAAGAACCAGATCTAGAATGTGGAACCTCAGTCTTCCAACAGCATCTGAGTGAGAGGTGGGAGGGAGGCAGGCAAGGCAGCAGGGGGTTTATATATATATATATTTTAAAAAACAACACTGCATCATTGCATTGTGGGGCATTATATTATAGATAATGAAAGCTTTGCATCACACCAATGATCAGTCAGTTTAACAGCATGAGCATCATTAGATTACAGCATCATGTACTTGTATGCACATCAAGTCTGGCTTTCTGACAACAGTAGCAGTCTGTTATATTATAGGCACGTTAAAAAGAGGCCCGTTTTATGCTAACATTCTACTCCTAGCCACCCCTAGGGTCATACCAAGGAGTGGCACCGAGTGGAACGACAGCTAAACAGACAGGTACCCAGGCCAAATGTTAAAGTAGACCAGCTATGCTTCAGGCAAGCTGCAGGACTTACCGGGACAGTAACGCATTATAGTAGGGCTTACCTTGGGGGAGACTATGCTACGAAACATACCTTCAATGAAACAACTATTATTATTAATTTTTTTTTAAATCAGAGAATTACTAGAACTAAAGCAACATATAGGAAGAAATGTCAAATTGTACTAAAGATAAGTCAGAGGTGGGACAAGCCATCATAAAACAAGTTGCATTCGCTTCAGAGGGGGGAAAAAAATGTTGCTGCTCCCAAACAAAACCCACACAACTCAACATGTTCCATGCAAGTCATTCATTACCATCACAACTTTATATAATAAACAAACGACTGTTGATATCACTACAAATCCTACCCTTAAGATCCTCAGCATAGCTAGATTGAACATGGTATGCTGGGCAGTTAAAATACTTGCATCAGGTACGTTCAGGTGAGCAAATCTGGGTGTATACAAAAATCAATGTGACAGGGTCGGGCGTTCTCCTTACCTGTGTGACTCACTGCCAGCAGCAGAACCTATGGGTCAAGGTCTGGGGTGACAGTGACACTGCAACCATCACACAGATGACATTGCAACTGTACGCACTCACTCAGTTCAAAACCAGCCTTAGTTCAGTTAGTGCTGAATAATCAACAGAACAGCGGGTCACATCGGAGATAGAACAATCAAATCAATGGAATATCTGCGTCACTTGTAGAACATTGTACTGAACCAATAACCCACATGCTGATGATAGGAGACATCAATAAGCAGCATTGAAACAACGTCGACATGCTACTGAATGGGGAAAAACGAGAACAATTCAGAGAAAATATGCATTTCCAATAGAAAATTACATTTGGGCCATTAAATCGCTTTTTTTTTCCCTCTCTCTCTTCTTCAAATAATGCATCAATAATTACCATCTCTATATTCTGACTAAGCAAAACCTCTTATATAACCAAAAAAATTATTACATTCCTACATGATGAATGCACAAAGCAGTCTGTCGATAGTACATGTACTAAAATCTGACAGGAAACGATGCTTACACTTCAGAGTTCAGAGTTCAAACAGAACAGTCTGACTGGTATTGTGATAGAACAGGTTCCTACGTAGAGTCCCGATTGTAACACAAGCTATAATTCAATATACTCTAAATGCATCATGGGAGTTATTGCAGGGGGAAACAAAACAGTCCAAAAAAAATAATAATGCAAGATTAGTTCAGGAAGTACTTTACTTTCTGTACCAGAAGTTGATACTTACCCGGTACTTTAGGAAAACATTTAGCGATTTGACAAAAACACTACAGTTTTGTACGTTTCGCAATCAGTCAAATAAATAAATACGTCGACAGCAAGACAATAACTGGGGTTGTTATATAGTCACTGCAGTAGTGCTCAGTCACTGGGGTTGTTATATAGTCACTGCAGTAGTGCTCAGTCACTGTTATATAGTCACTGCAGTAGTGCTCAGTCACTGTTATATAGTCACTGCAGTAGTGCTCAGTCACTGGGGTTTGTTATATAGTCACTGCAGTAGTGCTCAGTCACTGGGGTTGTTATATAGTCACAGCAGTAGTGCTCAGTCACTGGGGTTGTTATATAGTCACTGCAGTAGTGCTCAGTCACTGGGGTTGTTATATAGTCACTGCAGTAGTGCTCAGTCACTGGGGTTTGTTATATAGTCACTGCAGTAGTGCTCAGTCACTGGGGTTTGTTATATAGTCACTGCAGTAGTGCTCAGTCACTGTTATGTCACTGCAGTAGTGCTCAGTCACTGGGGTTGTTATATAGTCACAGCAGTAGTGCTCAGTCACTGGGTTTGTTATAGTCACTGCAGTAGTGCTCAGTCACTGGGTTTGTTATATAGTCACTGCAGTAGTGCTCAGTCACTGTTATATAGTCACGGCAGTAGTGCTCAGTCACTGTTACATAGTCACGGCAGTAGTGCTCAGTCAGTTATATAGTCACTGCAGTAGTGCTCAGTCACTGGGGTTGTTATATAGTCACAGCAGTAGTGCTCAGTCACTGTTATATAGTCACAGCAGTAGTGCTCAGTCACTGGGTTTGTTATATAGTCACTGCAGTAGTGCTCAGTCACTGTTATATAGTCACGGCAGTAGTGCTCAGTCACTGTTATATAGTCACGGCAGTTGTGCTCAGTCACTGTTATATAGTCACGGCAGTAGTGCTCAGTCACTGTTATATAGTCACGGCAGTAGTGCTCAGTCACTGGGGTTGTTATATAGTCACAGCAGTAGTGCTCAGTCACTGGGTTTGTTATATAGTCACAGCAGTAGTGCTCAGTCACTGTTATATAGTCACAGCAGTAGTGCTCAGTCACTGGGTTTGTTATATAGTCACTGCAGTAGTGCTCAGTCACTGTTATATAGTCACTGCAGTAGTGCTCAGTCACTGGGTTTGTTATATAGTCACTGCAGTAGTGCTCAGTCACTGGGTTTGTTATATAGTCACAGCAGTAGTGCTCAGTCACTGTTATATAGTCACTGCAGTAGTGCTCAGTCACTGGGTTTGTTATATAGTCACTGCAGTAGTGCTCAGTCACTGGGTTTGTTATAGTCAAGGCAGTAGTGCTCAGTCACTGGGGTTGTTATATAGTCACAACAGTAGTGCTCAGTCACTGGGGTTGTTATATAGTCACTGCAGTAGTGCTCAGTCACTGGGTTTGTTATATAGTCACAGCAGTAGTGCTCAGTCACAGGGGTTGTTATATAGTCACAGCAGTAGTGCTCAGTCACTTATATAGTCACGGCAGTAGTGCTCAGCCACTGTTATAGTCACGGCAGTAGTGCTCAGTCACTGGGTTTGTTATATAGTCACAGCAGTAGTGCTCAGTCACTGGGGTTTGTTATATAGTCACTGCAGTAGTGCTCAGTCACTGGGTTTGTTATATAGTCACAGCAGTAGTGCTCAGTCACTGTTATATAGTCACGGCAGTAGTGCTCAGTCACTGGGTTTGTTATATAGTCACTGCAGTAGTGCTCAGTCACTGTTATATAGTCACTGCAGTAATGCTCAGTCACTGTTATATAGTCACGGCAGCAGTGCTCAGTCACTGTTATATAGTCACGGCAGTAGTGCTCAGTCACTGGGTTTGTTATATAGTCACTGCAGTAGTGCTCAGTCACTGTTATATAGTCACGGCAGTAGTGCTCAGTCACTGTTATATAGTCACAGCAGTAGTGCTCAGTCACTGGGGTTTGTTATATAGTCACAGTATTGTACTTACAGAGTAAGAGGTCAACTGTTGGCACCGCTCAGACCAGCCAAACCCTCGGCCCTACAAACAACCCACGTTCTTACGTTGACTAAACAGAACAATGCATTGGGTAGAGTCAATTTATATATGTCTTCTGCATGTTTTTATAGTATCAAAAAAGAGAGTTTAGAAAATGCCAGCAAATGTATGTACACATTTTAGAGGGAGGGGTGGGGGAGAGAACAAAAGTTTGAATGCAGGGCACGTCTGAAAGGCAGCAGAACAGACCAGTTACCTGTCCTGGAAGACAGAGGGAGCAGAACAGAAATACACTAATGCAACATTTTTGCAGTGAGACATTTTTTCTTTTAGAACATTTTTGGGATTGTTTAAATTTTTTTAATAATATATACACTTGCTTTGCTTACCGCTTGTCTAAGCTTGAGTGTGAGGGAGGAAGTAACTCTCATTATATAAACAGTAAAAGCACACGAAGGCCGTGTTGACACAGGCAGCCCAAATCCAATATTTCGTCCACTAATTGGCCTTTGAACCAATCACACCAGATCTTGATTCAATGCTGATCCAAAATTGGTCAAAATACCAGTTGGTGAGACGAAACGATAATCTGACAAAATGGGCTGCATGTGTAAAACGCAGTCTTATTAGTTACCTTAGTTCAGGTTGAGCCCCTCCCCAAATGGCACCCTATTCACAATATAGTGCACTACTTTAGACCAGAGCCATAGGGAGCCCAGTGCACTATAACTGGAATAGGGTAAGACATTTGGGCCGCAGACAGTCAGATTACATCAGTTGAGTTTGACAGAGATGCCAGAACCACTGCAGGTAATGAGACATGTAGATCAGAACATTAAGCCACCAACTCTACCAGTATTATGGGATAAGGAGACATCTGCCTGGTCATACAGAACAGGCAGAAAAACAAAGACTAATAATATAAACAAGAGTCGAGACTGGGTAATATTTCAAAATTGGTCCTAGAACAGAACCTTGGGGTACACCGAAACCAGACCCCAGTCAAAGACAGGCAGAACAATGAACTCACATCTAAAATAAACCACCGTACTGTTACCAGGAGATGTGTAGACCGTTGGAGAGAGAGACAGGACAACAACTTTCAGGCAGTCAGAAAAAATCATTTTGACAGTCAAAGGAGAGCGAGAGTAGAGAGAGAAGTGAGGGCCCTGCATTTAGTTTTTAAAAAAGTTTTTTTTCCCCCAAGTTTCCATTGTGCCATAACGGTCAAAACAAAGAATACAGGTACATGATTTTTTAAAGTTGAGTTCATATTTAGTCACATCTATTACCGACCCAACTTACCAACACAGTAGGTTTCACTTTAGTTTATTGCAAAACACAGGCATATTATTTAAAAATGGAGCTGATATCACATGGTAGACGACTAGAGATAA
The DNA here is from genome assembly GCF_013265735.2 of Oncorhynchus mykiss. Classification (NCBI taxonomy): domain Eukaryota; kingdom Metazoa; phylum Chordata; class Actinopteri; order Salmoniformes; family Salmonidae; genus Oncorhynchus; species Oncorhynchus mykiss. The sequence goes on along the minus strand of NC_048592.1, from coordinate 40,897,403 downwards.
TAACAGGAGCGCTAACCACATAGCATGACAGAAGAATAGAAATCACCATATTACCTCACTAAAAACAAAACCGTTAATTTACAAGAAAATCAACAAACAAAAAAGAGATATAGGACGGTGGTTTGTGTCGTGTCTCCGGAGTGACTTCGTGGTCATCACATCTATTGTGAAACATTTTTTTTTTTTTTTTTTTTTAAAACCAACCAACCAACCAAGAGGGGGGGATATTAAGATCTTCATCAAGACGTCATCTGCACCATCCAACACATTTAACAAAAAAAGGGCTTTTTTTGTTTGTTTTTTTTTCGACAAGGTAGCATGAACTTTTTGTCCACTTCACATTACTGGCCCTGTGCAGAATACATAGAACATACAGGCCATGTTAACAGCAGAACACAGAGCTTCTCTCTCCAGATACCTATGTATACACACACATATTTGTATAGACAGTATCAGTCACAAGTTAGGACGCACCTACTCATTATTTTTTATTATTTTCTACATTGTAGAATAATAGTGAAGACATAAAAACTATGAAACACATGGAATCATGTAGTACATTTTTTTTTAAAGTGTTAAAATCAAAATATAGTTTATATTTCAGATTCTTCAAAGTAGCCACCCTTTGCCTTTACAGCGTTGCACACTCCTGGCATTCTCTCAACCAGCTTCATAAGGTCACCTGGAATGCATTTCAATTAACAGGTGTGCCTTGTTCAAAGTTAATTTGTGGAATTTCTTTATGCGTTTGTTGTGTTGTGACAAATTAGGGGTGGTATACAGAAGATGGTCTTTTACCAAATAGGGCTAAGTCCATATTATGGCAAAAACAGCTCAAATAAGAAAACTAAGTCCATTTCAAGTGCAGTCGCAAAAACCATCAAGCGCTATGATGAAACTGGCTCTCATCAGGACCACCACAGGAAAGGAAGACCCAGAGTTACCTCTGCTGCAGAGGATAAGTTCATTAGAGTTACCAACCTCAGGAATTGCAGCCCAAATAAATGCTTCAGAGTTCAAGTAACAGACACATCTCAACATCAACTGTTCAGAGGAGACTGCGTGAACCAGGCCTTCATGGTGGAATTGCTGCAAAGAAAACACTACTAAAGGACACCAATATGAAGACCGAACTTGCTTGGGCCAAGAAAGATGAGCAATGGACATTAGACCAGTGGAAATCTGTCCTTTTGATCTGATGAGTCCACATTTTTGGTTCCAACCGCCGTTTACAGATTCTCCGCATGTGTGGTTCCCACCGTGAAGCATGGAGGAGGTGGTGTGATGGTGCTTTGCTGGTGACACGGTCTGTAATTTATTTAGAATTCAAGGCACACTTAACCAGCATGGCTACCACATCATTCTGCAGTGATACACCATCCCATCTGGTTTGCGCTTAGTGGGACTATCATTTGTTTTTCAACAGGACAATGACCCAACACACCTCCAGGCTGTGTAAGGGCTATTTGACCAAGGAGGAGAGTGATGGAGTGCTGCATCAGATGACCAGGCCTCCATAATCACCTGACCTCAACCCAAATTGAGATGGTTTGGGATGAGCTGGAGCGCAGAGTGAAGGAAAAGCAGCCCAAAAAATGCTCAGCATATGTGGGAACTTCTTCAAGACTGTTGGAAAAGCATTCCGGGTGAAGCTGATTGAGAGAATGCCAAGAATGTGCAAAGCTGTCATAAAAGGCAATGGGTGACTAATTTAAAGAATCTCAAATATATTTTATGGTTACTACAATGATTACATAATGTGTTATTTCATAGTTGAAGTCTTCACTATTATTCTACAATGTAGAAAATGGTTTAAAATTGTTTTTTTAAATTAAAACAACCCTGTGTGAATGAGTAGGTGCATCAAAACATTTGACTGGACTGTGTATATGTATATGTATATATAATATTAACCCTGTTTAAAGGAGGTAAGAGTAGCATTAGTTTCTTCTGGGCTACACCGACGACTCCTGTTTCCTAGAACACCTAGGAAGAAGGAAGCGGGTCACAGACAGAGATGGACGCTTTATAAAACACAGTAGGAGAAATCAGCGTTCATAGTCACAGCACATGCATAAAAAAATTGCTCGGACAAAATGGACAATACAGTAAAACAGAAACCGATAGTTGAGACGTCGAACGAGGGGGGTGAGAGGGGAGGGAACCAGGGCAAGGGGGGGGTACAGGTGGACGGTATTGGTCTTATTGGTGGTGTACCTGAGGTGCTTGCGGCTGGGCTCCCATGGCCTGTGGGCTTCCCTGTCCGTAGTAAGCAGCCTGCTGACGGTAGTACTCTGCCCAGGCAGCACTGTAGTCCGGCTGACCGCCTGGCTGACCTGCTGGCTGACCGCCTGGCTGACCGCCTGCTGCTGATGCCTGGGGGGCAGCTTGACCTGGGTGAGGTGGTAACAGCATTAACACTAATTTCAATATGATTTAAGGGGACAAATGACAAGGTTAATGTTGCCTAAGCAACAAGGTCATCGTCAATAAGGATTAAAAACAGCAACAACAAGAAGTGACTAATAGTCAAATGTCAAAACTTTGGGATTATAATCTGTACCCAAGGCAACCAAGGCTACTGCAGGGACCACGCTACCGGTGGGACCACGCTACCGGTGGGACCACGCTACCGGTGGGACCACGCTACTGGTGGACCACGCTACTGGTGGACCACGCTACTGGTGGGACCACGCTACTGGAGGACCACGCTACTGGAGGACCACGCTACTGGTGGACCACGCTACTGGTGGACCACGCTACTGGAGGACCACGCTACTGGAGGACCACGCTACTGGAGGACCACGCTACTGGTGGACCACGCTACTGGAGGACCAAGCTACTGGTGGACCACGCTACTGGAGGACCACGCCACTGGTGGACCACGCCACTGGAGGACCACGCCACTGGAGGACCACGCTACTGGTGGGACCACGCTACTGGTGGACCACGCTACTGGTGGACCACGCTACTGGTGGACCACGCTACTGGTGGACCACGCTACCGGTGGGACCACGCTACTGGTGGACCACGCTACTGGTGGACCACGCTACTGGTGGGACCACGCTACTGGAGGACCACGCTACTGGAGGACCACGCTACTGGTGGACCACGCTACTGGTGGACCACGCTACTGGAGGACCACGCTACTGGAGGACCACGCTACTGGAGGACCACGCTACTGGTGGACCACGCTACTGGAGGACCAAGCTACTGGTGGACCACGCTACTGGAGGACCACGCCACTGGTGGACCACGCCACTGGAGGACCACGCCACTGGAGGACCACGCTACTGGTGGGACCACGCTACTGGTGGACCACGCTACTGGTGGACCACGCTACTGGTGGACCACGCTACTGGTGGACCACGCTACTGGTGGGACCACGCTACTGGTGGGACCACGCTACTAGAGGACCACGCTACTGGAGGACCACGCTACTGGTGGACCACGCTACTGGAGGACCACGCTACTGGAGGACCACGCTACTGGTGGGACCACGCTACTGGTGGACCACGCTACTGGTGGACCACGCTACTGGTGGACCACGCTACTGGTGGACCACGCTACTGGTGGACCACGCTACTGGAGGACCACGCTACTGGAGGACCACGCTACTGGTGGGACCACGCTACTGGAGGACCACGCTACTGGTGGGACCACGCTACTGGAGGACCACGCTACTGGTGGGACCACGCTACTGGTGGACCACGCTACTGGTGGGACCACGCTACTGGAGGACCACGCTACTGGAGGACCACGCTACTGGAGGACCACGCTACTGGAGGACCACGCTACTGGTGGGACCACGCTACTGGTGGGACCACGCTACTGGTGGGACCACGCTACTGGTGGGACCACGCTACTGGAGGACCACGCTACTGGAGGAGAGGTGTGTGAAACACTGAACAATAAAATTTATAAAAACGTGTAAAACGTGCAACATGTAAAGTGTTGGTCCCATGTTTAATGGTCCCATGTTTAATAAATAAAACTACATTATCCATAAGCAGAAAAAGTGAATCTCTCTCAAATTTGTTTATATCCCTGTTAGTTAACTTTTCTCCTTTGCCCAGATAATCCATCCACCTGACAGATGTGGCATATCCACAAACTGACTTAAACAGCATGATCAGGGTGCCTCCCGGGTGGCGCAGTGGTCTAGGGCATCGCAGTGCCACCAGAGACTCTGGGTTCGCGCCCAGGCTCTGTCGTAGCCGGGAGGTCCGTGGGGCGCCGCGCCTAGCCCGTCGTCCGGGTTAGGGAGGGTTTGGCCGGATATTCTTGTCTCATTGAGCACCAGCGACTCCTGTGGCGGGCCGGGCGCAGTGCACGCAAGGTAGCCAGGTGCACAGTGTTTCCTCCGACACATTGGTGCGGCTGGCTTCCGGGTTGGATGCGCGCTGTGTTAAGAAGCAGTGCGACTGGTTGGGTTGTGTATCGGAGGACGCATGACTTTCAACCTTCGTCTCTCCCGAGCCCGTACGGAAGTTGTAGCAATGAGACAACAATTGGATACCACGAAATTGGGGAGAAAAAGGGGTAAAATAAATAAATAAATATAAACAGCACAATCATTACACAGGTGCACCTTGTGCTGGGGACAATAAAAGGTCACTTAAATGTCTAGGTTGCCAGAGAATCCAACACTCCCACAAGAGGAGTGGGACAACATTTCCACAGGCCTGATCAACTCTAGGAGATGTGTCGCGCTGCATGAGGTGGTCACACCAGATACTGACTGATTTTCTGATACGAGTCCCTACCTTATTTTAAATATATTTTTTTAAGGCATCTGTGACCAACGGAGGCATATCTGAACTCCGTCATGTGAAATCCATAGATTAGTGAATCATTTATTGATTTTAATTTAACGCTTTCCCTACGTGAACTGTAACTCTATCATTTTTTTAATTGTTACGTTTATATTTTCTTGCGAGTGTGAGAAGGGGAACGAACCCTCCACTGGTTCTTTGGGTGGCGGGACAGAAACCCTCTGAATTTGCTCTGGGGCAGCTGTGGAGGCAGACCCTCTACTACAGAGAGAGCTGGGAGGGGGCACAGCTGCCCACAACATGACCAATGACAGCTGGCCTTACTAAACGATTATAAACATAAGTTTCAACTGATATTTTGTCGTTTCTCACCTTGTTTCTTATAGTACTCTTCCCAGGCCTTGGTGTAGTCCTGTGGTTGCTGACCTGAAATTACAACAAAAACACTGGTTCATTGACCCACAGAAATCAGTATGGGCCCTAACGAATCCATACGGCTGGTTGTCTCCTCTTGAAATAAAACTCTTCTGCATTCCCAGTATAACCCCGGACCTGTCTGTGGAAAGCAAGACTGATGGGTAGACGAAACAGCAGTCTAAACAGCTATAAACATAACAGTGAGTGGACCACAACCATAGCTGATCGTCACGGCTCTCATCACGCCACATTCAGGTGGAAAACGGACTGACGACTTTCAAAGCACAGCGGCTGTAGACACGGATCCCTGGTTAGTCCTGCTAGAAAGATCAAACTCAAGCTGCAAAACATTGATTTATGTTAATGCTACGGGTGACAACTGGCTAAATACTTATCGTTTTAATTCACCGGGTTTTTCATTAAAGCGACAAGGGAAAAAAATAAAACATACAACTCCACAATGCAGATGGACAACAGATGGACTTCCTTGACGAGAGAGAGAGAAATGTTATCATGTACGCTGCTGCTGGTCTTGCGTTTACACGAGAGTGGTACGTGGGAGCCTTGTTCTCGGGCCTCGTCAAACCGGCACGAGGCTACAGTTACAGAGTCTACGTGTGGCAAGTTATTAGGAGATATCTAGTCAATGGAAGACGGCATTAAAATGACAGAACTAAAAGTTAAACGAGAAGGACAGGCGACACCACCAAGAGCCAACAGGTAATAATTAACTGTAGTCTCGATTAGCCTCGCTGGCTAGCTCTCTCGGTTTGATGCTGTCAAGATGGGCGCTACGTAGTCAGATGACAACTAACTTCCAACACCCACGTGTGTGCGACAACATTTGAATAGGGGACAACCTCTACAAAAAAAAATTATGAATGAATGAATTGTCTGGGAACAAGTGCGATTGCGTGTTCGATGACGCCTTCTCGGTATGAACGTATGGTATGGGGCGGCAGGGTAGCCTAGTGGCTAGAGCGTAGGGGCGGCAGGGTAGCCTAGTGGTTAGAGCGTAGGGGCGGCAGGGTAGCCTAGTGGTTAGAGTGTAGAGGCGGCAGGGTAGCCTAGTGGTTAGAGCGTAGGGGCGGCAGGGTAGCCTAGTGGTTAGAGCGTAGGGGCGGCAGGGTAGCCTAGTGGTTAGAGCGTTGGACTAGTAACCGAAAGGTTGCCAAGTTCAAATCCCCAGAGCTGACAAGGTACAAATCTGTCGTTCTGCCCCCCTGCCCCAGTTAGAACCCCGAGATACCAGTTAGAACCCCGAGATACCAGTTAGAACCCCACTGTTCCTAGGCCGTAATTGAAAATAAGAATTTGTTAACTTAACTGACTGACAAATAAAGGTCCAAATTAATTGAACGAGTGGTATGTTGATATATGTTGCTACCAGCATACCTTTCAACTCAATATTACAGTATGATTCGTACACAGTATATCGTTTTAGTAAGTCGTAGGCCAGACAGATGAGAGACACGGACACTCTGAGGTTCAAAAGGAGACAAATTGAGGTTGGTCCCTCCCCATTTGGTTCCTAGTGAACACAGTCCAGCAGAAAACCACAGGCTGAGGTTGAGATTGGAGGAGGTGGTAGCTTACCTTGCCCATTGGCCTGTGGGTTGCCGGGGGCTCCGCCGGTGGGCGTCATGGGGGCCTGGGGTTGCTGCTGGTACTGGGAGTAATACGCTGCCCAGGCCGCCGCGTTGGCATCAGCTGCAGCTTTACCTACAAACAAAACAAACATGAGATACCTCCCGGGTTGCTTTACCTACAAACAAAACAAACATGAGATACATCCCGGGTTGCTTTACCTACAAACAAAACAAACATGAGATACATCCCGGGTTGCTTTACCTACAAACAAAACAAACATGAGATACATCCCGGGTTGCTTTACCTACAAACAAAACAAACATGAGATACATCCCGGGTTGCTTTACCTACAAACAAAACAAACATGAGATACATCCCGGGTTGCTTTACCTACAAACAAAACAAACATGAGATACATCCGGGTTGCTTTACCTACAAACAAAACAAACATGAGATACATCCCGGGTTGCTTTACCTACAAACAAAACAAACATGAGATACATCCGGGTTGCTTTACCTACAAACAAGACAAACATGAGATACATCCCGGGTTGCTTTACCTACAAACAAAACAAACATGAGATACATCCCGGGTTGCTTTACCTACAAACAAAACAAACATGAGATACATCCGGGTTGCTTTACCTACAAACAAAACAAACATGAGATACATCCCGGGTTGCTTTACCTACAAACAAAACAAACATGAGATACATCCCGGGTTGCTTTACCTACAAACAAAAACAAACATGAGATACATCCCGGGTTGCTTTACCTACAAACAAAACAAACAGATACATCCCGGGTTGCTTTACCTACAAACGGGTTAAACCTGCTTTATCTCAAGGTCTTGCAACACAGAAAAGGGGGCAAATCAACAGGAGCTTAGGGCTGACACACACTAGCAACTGTCTTTTCTAGGCAAAAAGGACCATCTGTTTAACATCTATTTTGACCAGTACATGTATTCGCACAGCAGAACTGCTCAAAACCGGCACCATCATAACAGATGGTGGCTATACAATCTCACCAGGGTCTGGTTGTCCTTGCTGCCAATGGGGGAAGCCGTTGCCCCAACCCTGAGGCTGGTAGGGAGCCGGAGGACCACTAAGAGAAGAAGACGAGAACCATTACAACACCATACAAAGCCTGTGTCAGACTCGTTTAGATTATTATTTTTTTATTTTTTAAATATTGCTTTCCCTCTGATTTTATCGTTAATGAATCATGTGCAAATTATCTCAAATGAACTTCAGATCAACTGAGATATGTAGAGGGAGAAAGGCAAGCCACCGATGGAAGTGCTCTTACTGTGGTCCAGGGGGTCCCTGGTTGTAGGGGCCGGGGTTGTAGGGGCCCATCTGAGCAGGGGGTCCAGGTGGGCCGGGGGGCCCGTGGGGAGAGGGACCTCCGTGGGGGCCTGGTGGGCCGTGAGGACCACCCATTGGACTGACTGGACCCTGGAGAGGCGGACAGGACAGGCGTGTCAACGAACTAGACAGATACCAGTTAGAACCCCGAGAACTAGACAGTTAGAGGCTTAGTGCCCACTGCTTACCAACCAGCCACTTCTACTAGTTAAACTAGGCTTAGTGCTCACTGACCAGCCACTTCTACTAGTTAAACTAGGCTTAGTGCTCACTGCCCAGCCACTTCTACTAGTTAAACTAGGCTTAGTGCTCACTGCCCAGCCACTTCTACTAGTTAAACTAGGCTTAGTGCTTACTGACCAGCCACTTCTACTAATTAAACTAGGCTTAGTGCTCACTGACCAGCCACTTCTACTAGTTAAACTAGGCTTACTGCTCACTGACCAGCCACTTCTACTAGTTAAACTAGGCTTCTACACCAGCGTCCGATGACTGAGCTTCACATTGATATGTAGGATATCTACTACAGACACTGAAAACCACTCACCCCGATCTTCTCCTCGACCAGCTGCCGTGCGTAGTCTATCTGTTGATGAGATCCTCGGACGGTGAACATCTTAATGTTGGGGTCGGAGTTGGGGGGAGGATTTCTCTGGAGCTCAATACGCGCCCCAGACTGCTGACTGATGCCCTTGATGGTCTCTCCTCCTGGAGCGGGACAGAGGACGGAAGAGGTTTGGACTCTACTATAAAACACGGTCCTACGACAGACAAATGATCAGGACAACATGGAAGCGTAATAAAAACCTGACTGTTTTCTAGGGGGACGTAGTTTCAGTTCCTATTATTTATAAGAACGGAGGATTCCATTTTTTTTTTTTAAATCTGGGAAAAATCCCATTCCAGAAGGAGATCGAGACCTAGACATGGGATGGGTGTGAGAAGGGGAACGAACCCTCCACTGGTTCTTTGGGTGGCGGGACAGAAACCCTCTGCTTTGCTCTGGGGCAGCTGTGGAGGTAGACCCTCTACTACAGAGAGAGCTGGGAGGGGGCACAGCTGCCCACAATTAACTATATTAGTCACAATATTCTCACTGAAGCAGGCGTGTGGAAAAAGAAATTAAACTAGCAAACCATCTTTCCTCTAAGTTGGTCAAATTCAGTATGAAACGTGTATCGCCGGTCCTCACAAGCATCTAACGGACTCAGCTGCATCAGCTTTTGGCTGCGTTGTACTACTTCAGTTAAGGACTAAGTTCAGTGACTACAACCCTGGTACGAGGCCTGTGTAGTACAGTGCTTTAGCTGTGTGTGTGTGTGTGTGTGTGTGTGTGTGTGTGTGTGTGTATGAAAGTATCATATGTTTTGTTAAGTCTTCCAACCTTTAAAAACAGGAAGGTAAAACAGGAAGAAGGTAAAACAGGAAGAAGGTAAAACAGGAAGAAGGTATAACAGGAAGGTAAAACAGGAAGGTAAAACAGGAAGGTAAAACAGGAAGGTAAAACAGGAAGAAGGTAAAACAGGAAGGTATAACAGGAAGGTATAACAGGAAGGTATAACAGGAAGAAGGTATAACAGGAAGAAGGTATAACAGGAAGGTATAACAGGAAGGTATAACAGGAAGAAGGTATAACAGGAAGAAGGTATAACAGGAAGAAGGTATAACAGGAAGAAGGTATAACAGGAAGAAGGTATAACAGGAAGAAGGTATAACAGGAAGAAGGTATAACAGGAAGAAGGTATAACAGGAAGAAGGTATAACAGGAAGAAGGTATAACAGGAAGAAGGTAAAACAGGAAGAAGGTAAAACAGGAAGAAGGTAAAACAGGAAGATGGTATAACAGGAAGAAGGTATAACAGGAAGAAGGTATAACATGAAGAAGGTATAACAGGAAGAAGGTATAACAGGAAGAAGGTATAAAGCCCATAGGTGTCTCTAGCTCAATCTAAGTTAATCTACCTTTGCCGATGATGAGTCCAGTCTTCATGGTAGGGACGGTGAAGGTGAACTCCTGCAATCCTCCTGGAGGACCCATGTTCCAGTTCCCCCCCCCGTTACCCCCCCTGCCTCTCCCCCTGCCCCCTCCGTTAGGACCACCCGGCCCCCCCTGCTGGACACTCCTCAGAAGGTCAGTGATGATCTCTGCTGCATGCTGGGACTGGTCTGGAGGACCTATGATCTGGGCTATCCTCTCCGGGGTAGTGCCGTCATCTGGAGAAGTGGAAGAAGGGAGAGAAGAGAGAAAAAAAGAGATTAAGAGATGTCAGCATTTCCCTCAGCAGCACCAGCCCCCCCCCCCCTCAGCCGTAAAGAGTTTAGTTTCTGGTGCTTTCCATTGTCAGACTAAGGACAGGCTCTCTCTCCTGGTGAGCTGCACTGTCAGTAAAGTCTCCCTCTAGTGAGACACTTCACTGTACATTGAAACTGGGTCCGACTAAATCACCGGTTTGTCTTCATGAAAGCAGCAGAACTTGTGATGGGTTGCCAGTACAATATAACACCCAGGTGGTTTGACCATGGTAGAGGTCAGGCCAAAGGACACGGACGCAAACTGGTGAGGGTCAAAAAAAAGATTGAGTTGTCGCACGGCAACACACTGACAATCTTGTAAACTGCACAGAAATGTGCTTATTTTCACAGTGTGGTTGTCAATACTAACGACAAAATACCAAGCCAAGCTAACAATACCAAGTAGCATTCTGATCCCACAGTGCAGCTGAGTAGGCTGCGTTGGACTGTAAAACCTACAGGACAGTAGATCTCCAGGAAGAGGGTTGGACTGTAAAATCTACAGGACGGTAGATCTCCAGGAAGAGGGTTGGACTGTAAAATCTACAGGACGGTAGATCTCCAGGAACAGGGTTGGACTGTAAAACCTACAGGACAGTAGATCTCCAGGAACAGGGTTGGACTGAAAACCTACAGGACAGTAGATCTCCAGGAACAGGGTTGGACTGAAAACCTACAGGACAGTAGATCTCCAGGAACAGGGTTGGACTGAACCTACAGGACGGTAGATCTCCAGGAACAGGGTTGGACTGAACCTACAGGACAGTAGATCTCCAGGAACAGGGTTGGACTGAAAACCTACAGGACAGTAGATCTCCAGGAACAGGGTTGGACTGAACCTACAGGACAGTAGATCTCCAGGGACAGGGTTGGACTGAACCTACAGGACGGTAGATCTCCAGGAACAGGGTTGGACTGTAAAACCTACAGGACGGTAGATCTCCAGGGACAGGGTTGGACTGTAAAACCTACAGGACGGTAGATCTCCAGGAACAGGGTTGGACTGTAAAACCTACAGGACAGTAGATCTCCAGGAACAGGGTTGGACTGAAAACCTACAGGACAGTAGATCTCCAGGAACAGGGTTGGACTGTAAAACCTACAGGACGGTAGATCTCCAGGAACAGGGTTGGACTGAACATACAGGACAGTAGATCTCCAGGAACAGGGTTGGAGACCCGCGACTGAACCAACTTTACAAGCACAGACTGTCAGTCAGTGAGGTCTCACCTGGTTTGAACTGGATCCTGACTCCTGTGTCGCTCTGGATCTTCTTGATCATCTCTCCGTTTCTCCCGATCACGATTCCTACCGCAAACCTGGGGACAGGAACCTGAGGAGGGAGGACACAGGTCAGGTTAGAGGTCAACTCAAACCTGAGGAGGGAGGACACAGGCCAGGTCAGAGGTCAACTCAAACCTGGGGACAGGAACCTAAGGGAGGGAGGACACGGCTCGGTTAGAGGTCAACTCAATCCTGAGGAGGGAGGACACAGGCCAGGTTAGAAATCAACTCAAACCTGGGGACAGGAACCTGAGGAGGGAGGACAGGCAGGCCCAGTTTCCCAAAAAGCATCTAAAGGCTAAGTTAATTGGTTCAAACTTTGTAGGAGCATCATTAAAGCAGTTTACCAAAACCATGGTTAAAACCGCGGTTAACGCCACCCTTAAAACCGCGGTCAACGCCGCCCTTAAAACCGCGGTCAACGCCGCACTTAAAACCGCGGTTAACACCGCCCTTAAAACCGCGGTCAACGCCGCCCTTAAAACCGCGGTCAACACCGCCCTTAAAACCGCGGTCAACCCCGCCCTTAAAACCGCGGTCAACGCCGCCCTTAAAACCGCGGTCAACACCGCCCTTAAAACCGCGGTCAACGCCGCCCTTAAAACCGCGGTTAACGCCGCCCTTAAAACCGCAGTTAACGCCGCCCTTAAAACCGCGGTTAACGCCGCCCTTAAAACCGCGGTCAACACCGCCCTTAAAACCGCGGTTAACACCGCCCTTAAAACCGCGGTCAACACCGCCCTTAAAACCGCGGTTAACACCGCCCTTAAAACCGCGGTTAACGCCGCCCTTAAAACCGCGGTTAACGCCGCCCTTAAAACCGCGGTTAACACCGCCCTTAAAACCGCGGTCAACGCCGCCCTTAAAACCGCGGTTAACGCCGCCCTTAAAACCGCGGTTAACGCCGCCCTTAAAACCGCGGTCAACCCCGCCCTTAAAACCGCGGTCAACGCCGCCCTTAAAACCGCGGTCAACGCCGCCCTTAAAAAAACCACTCGTCATCCAACTCCTGCATCAGACCACTGTAGAACCACCAAGTGCCTCGTTAGATGCTTTCAGCAGCTCCTGTCACTTCTCTACATAACAGATGGCCGATAAACACAGCTGGACCGTGGGATCCTGTCTGTGACCAGTGGCAACAGCAGAACAAAGGAGCCAATGTCTTCGCAACGAGAGGACTACAATAAAATACACAGTAAGCTATATTAACGTATAGTAAGTATATACCTATTTCAAATCATATTGAAATGCATTTCATGTCCATTCAGTTGAGTTCTATTTTGCTACTTGTCGGCTACCGTCTGTAATTAGTCTCATGACGTGTATCCTAACATGAACACAATGATGTGCCAAATCAGGGATTTAGTGCATTTTTATTGGCTCAGCATTAGAAAAAGCCGCCTCATTACCTGCAGCCATAGCTGGTAATCTCTCTTTAAGAGCTGATCCATTGTCAGTTTGGTGAAATAATTCTAATGTTAAAGGTCAGATTTGAATGGAGAAAGCTGATCTGAGAGCTCCCTTTGTTTCCATCCTATCAGTATCAACGCTACGCCTCAACGACACACTTAGTGAACCTTCTCTCAGTGTGGTGTTCTGGGAAAACACACGATACATCTTCGGCCGTTGTCGGAAAGAGGCATCGTTAGAAAATAAAAACATTGTCATCGCTGTCGGGAAACCGGGCCCTGGGTAGAAGTCAACTCCAATGCCTTCAGATAAACGTTAAAAATAAAGCCGTTACATAGTCTCCTCCCATCCCAGACGGCAGGTCCAATCAGGTTGAGTCGCAGAGTCAAAGCTCAGTATCTGCAGTGCTGCTGGTTGAGTCGCAGAGTCAAAGCTCAATATCTGCAGTGCTGCTGGTTGAGTCGCAGAGTCAAAGCTCAATATCTGCAGTGCTGCTGGTTGAGTCGCAGAGTCAACTGAATCCATTATGTGGTAGTGAAGACAAGTGTAGTGTGGGAGTTACTGTACACTTACATCTAGGCCCTCTCCTCCTCCTCCTCCACCGCCGCCTCCTCCTCCTCCTCCCATCCTGGAGCCATACTCTCCTCTCTGCTCCCTGAAGCCCTGCTCTCTGATCAGCTCCATCACCATGTCCTTGGCTTGCTGAGGACCAGAGACGAGACCAGTCACAGCATGACAGTACACGGGTACCTTGTTCAGGGGACAGCACTGGCAGCCCAACACACCTTCTCCTAATTAGTGGGAAAAGATTAGAATTGAGCTGCTGGTGTAAAAACCAGTCCCCTCTGCACCACTAGCACCAGCCCCCTCTGCACCACTTGCACCAGTCCCTTCTGCACCACTTGCACCAGTCCCCTCTGCACCACTAGCACCAGTCCCCTCTGCACCACTTGCACCAGTCCCCTCTGCACCACTTGCACCAGTCCCCTCTGCACCAGTTGCACCAGTCCCCTCTGCACCACTTGCACCAGTCCCCTCTGCACCACTTGCACCAGTCCCCTCTGCACCACTAGCACCAGTCCCCTCTGCACCACTAGCACCAGTCCCCTCTGCACCAGTCCCCTCTGCACCACTAGCACCAGCCCCCTCTGCACCACTTGCACCAGTCCCCTCTGCACCACTTGCACCAGTCCCCTCTGCACCACTAGCACCAGCCCCCTCTGCACCACTTGCACCAGTCCCCTCTGCACCACTTGCACCAGTCCCCTCTGCACCACTTGCACCAGTCCCCTCTGCACCACTTGCACCAGTCCCCTCTGCACTACTAGCACCAGTCCCCTCTGCACCACTAGCACCAGTCCCCTCTGCACCACTTGCACCAGCCCCCTCTGCACCACTTGCACCAGTCCCCTCTGCACCACTTGCACCAGTCCCCTCTGCACCACTTGCACCAGTCCCCTCTGCACCACTAGCACCAGTCCCCTCTGCACCAGTCCCCTCTGCACCACTAGCACCAGTCCCCTCTGCACCAGCCCCCTCTGCACCACTAGCACCAGCCCCCTCTGCACCACTAGCACCAGTCCCCTCTGCACCACTAGCACCAGCCCCCTCTGCACCAGCCCCCTCTGCACCAGCCCCCTCTGCACCACTAGCACCAGTCCCCTCTGCACCACCAGCACCAGCCCCCTCTGCACCACTTGCACCAGTCCCCTCTGCACCACTTGCACCAGTCCCCTCTGCACCACTTGCACCAGTCCCCTCTGCACCACTAGCACCAGCCCCCTCTGCACCACTAGCACCAGCCCCCTCTGCACCAGCCCCCTCTGCACCACTTGCACCAGTCCCCTCTGCACCAGCCCCCTCTGCACCACTAGCACCAGCCCCCTCTGCACCACTAGCACCAGCCCCCTCTGCACCACTTGCACCAGTCCCCTCTGCACCAGTCCCCTCTGCACCAGTCCCCTCTGCACCAGTCCCCTCTGCACCAGTCCCCTCTGCACCAGTCCCCTCTGCACCACTAGCACCAGTCCCCTCTGCACCACCAGCACCAGCCCCCTCTGCACCACTTGCACCAGTCCCCTCTGCACCACTAGCACCAGCCCCCTCTGCACCACTAGCACCAGTCCCCTCTGCACCACTAGCACCAGCCCCCTCTGCACCAGCCCCCTCTGCACCAGCCCCCTCTGCACCACTAGCACCAGTCCCCTCTGCACCACCAGCACCAGCCCCCTCTGCACCACTTGCACCAGTCCCCTCTGCACCACTTGCACCAGTCCCCTCTGCACCACTTGCACCAGCCCCCTCTGCACCACTAGCACCAGCCCCCTCTGCACCACTAGCACCAGCCCCCTCTGCACCAGCCCCCTCTGCACCACTTGCACCAGTCCCCTCTGCACCAGCCCCCTCTGCACCACTAGCACCAGCCCCCTCTGCACCACTAGCACCAGCCCCCTCTGCACCACTTGCACCAGTCCCCTCTGCACCAGTCCCCTCTGCACCAGTCCCCTCTGCACCAGTCCCCTCTGCACCAGTCCCCTCTGCACCACTAGCACCAGTCCCCTCTGCACCACTAGCACCAGTCCCCTCTGCACCACTAGCACCAGTCCCCTCTGCACCACTAGCACCAGTCCCCTCTGCACCACTAGCACCAGTCCCCTCTGCACCACTAGCACCAGTCCCCTCTGCACCACTAGCACCAGTCCCCTCTGCACCAGCCCCCTCTGCACCACTAGCACCAGTCCCCTCTGCACCACTAGCACCAGTCCCCTCTGCACCACTAGCACCAGTCCCCTCTGCACCAGCCCCCTCTGCACCACTAGCACCAGCCCCCTCTGCACCACTAGCACCAGTCCCCTCTGCACCACTAGCACCAGTCCCCTCTGCACCACTAGCACCAGTCCCCTCTGCACCACTAGCACCAGTCCCCTCTGCACCACTAGCACCAGTCCCCTCTGCACCACTTGCACCAGTCCCCTCTGCACCACTTGCACCAGTCCCCTCTGCACCACTTGCACCAGTCCCCACTGCACCACTTGCACCAGTCCCCACTGCACCACTTGCACCAGTCCCCACTGCACCACTTGCACCAGTCCCCACTGCACCACTTGCACCAGCCCCCTCTGCACCACTAGCACCAGTCCCCTCTGCACCAGTCCCCTCTGCACCACTAGCACCAGTCCCCTCTGCACCACTTGCACCAGCCCCCTCTGCACCAGCCCCCTCTGCACCACTAACCTGGACTTTAAAAGGTTCCCCAGAGATGCGTAGAGGTTTGTCCGCTCCTGTGTTCTGAGGCCCTTCCTGGATCATCACCATCTTGACCCCGGCCCTCTCCTGCAGCTGTTTGATGGTCTCTCCTCCCTTCCCGATGACCAGGCCAGCCTTGGAGGCAGGGACCAGCATCTCCTGGACAGACATACCGGGGCCACCGGCGTCGTTGTGGTGGAAAGCTGGAGAAGGACGACCCTTATCAACGATCTCCGTCAGCAGCCTCTTGGCAGCTCTGGTTGGGGACAAAGACATCTGCATGGACAGTGGGACTATGGGCCCGACTACAAAAGACACAGCCGGGTAACATCAGGGGCAAAGACAGTCAGCTACGGTGTCTGACGAGGGACACAACTATGGCAGTGGAAATATCAACTAATGTAATGTCACCACAGAGAACAGGAGGCGGGGGAACAAGGGGGCGGGAGGAACAGGGGTGCGGGGGAACAGGGTGCGAGGGAACAGGGGGCGGGGAGAACTATACGTACAATATGGAGTCTGGGGATCCAGTCAGTGTCACCGACCTATCAGGCATACCTCCACTGTCTACAACACAGAGAGATCAAGAGGACAGTTAAATTAACCCATTATGACAAAGGGGTCACGAGTCTCATGACCCGGAAACACTCTGCAACAAACAAGACAAGGTTATATGGAGAAAAGTGCCCACTAATCGGGATAATCATCTTATGTCCTATAATAGTGTATGTCTGGAGGAAACCTTACCGGGGGCGATCTGGATTTTACAGCCCGCTTCCTGTTGCATGCGGGATATCTGTTCTCCTCCTCTTCCAATAACTGGGGACAGAGAAGATTTGTCAATCAACCCCCCAATGTCCATCTGCACAGTGTGTGTGTGTGTGTGTGTGTGTGTGGGGTAAAGTTCCGCTAGCCAGCAGGCCCCTGATATTAAATTACATTAGGGGGCAGAGGTAGGTCAAAACATAAAACCAAGATTATTTCACAGAAAACAACAAAAAAAAGTGTCCCTCGAGTTGTCGTGAGTTCTGAGGAAACTGAGGAAAAGTAGCTAAGAGCCAACCGCTCTCGAGTCGTGTCATTGAGCAGAGCAGGCCCAACCGGAACCGTTGCTATGGATACTCAGACCCGAGCAGGGAGCAAATGACAGAGAAGAGCAGCTAATAGAAGGAAATTCCAGTATTTCAGGTTTCGGGCCTAACATTTGGCAGAAGCAAATCGGGCCAAGGTATGGGGCCAAAACATATCGAGCATGGGTAGGGGTAGGGCATAAAAACTCATGCAAGAGTTGGTACTTACTGAATCCAACCATTCCGTCAGGAACCTTGAACTCCTCTGACGACGATCGTGGTCCACCACCTCCCATTCCTCCACCTCCCATTCCTCCCATTCCCATCGCTGTTGAGAACGCTGCAACGAGGAAAACAGACAAATATCAGGAGGAGGACCACCGATGAAGAAACACCCTGGTTGTTGTTAAAATAACCAGAAGTGACGGGAAGTAGAACAGGAAGCTGAGCTGAAAATCGGACCCTGTCCAGAGGTGTACCAATAGGAACCCTGGACGCTATATAGTAGGGCTGGGAATGACCAGGTACCTCACAACAAGATATTAGCGTGATGCTTAGGTGCCGATGCGTTATGTAATAAAATTCCATACTGAGATATTCCATACCGAACATATTGCATAGTCATTCCCCATCCAACCTGACAGCGCATGAGAGGATCTGCAGAGAAGAATGGGAGAAAAAACTCCCCAAATACAGGGGTGCCAAGCTTGTAGCGTCATACCCAAGAAGACTCATGAAAAATGCAGGCCTTTTGGCGCAGGTACAGACTAGCACTAGCTGACGCTACCTACCATTTTTTTCCCTCCTAAATTGATACTTCGAGTCAAAGAACCAATGTAGTATTCTCACAAAATAATATTGTGATATTTAAATATCAAATATTTCCCCCCACATCACGACTATACATACAGTGCACTACTTTAGACTAAAGCCATTCACCTTACGGCCCAACGTTGACAAGTTACAAGGTACTCTCTGAAAGACCCAAGGCCCACCCAACGTTGACACGGTACTCTCTGAAAGACCCAAGGCCCACCCAACGTTGACAAGTTACAAGGTACTCTCTGAAAGACCCAAGGCCCACCCAACGTTGACAAGTTACAAGGTACTCTCTGAAAGACCCAAGGCCCACCCAACGTTGACACGGTACTCTCTGAAAGACCCAAGGCCCACCCAACGTTGACACGGTACTCTCTGAAAGACCCAAGGCCCACCCAACGTTGACAAGGTACTCTCTGAAAGACCCAAGGCCCACCCAACGTTGACACGGTACTCTCTGAAAGACCCAAGGCCCACCCAACGTTGACACGGTACTCTCTGAAAGACCCAAGGCCCACCCAACGTTGACACGGTACTCTCTGAAAGACCCAAGGCCCACCCAACGTTGACAAGGTACTCTCTGAAAGACCCAAGGCCCACCCAACATTGACACGGTACTCTCTGAAAGACCCAAGGCCCACCCAACGTTGACACGGTACTCTCTGAAAGACCCAAGGCCCACCCAACGTTGACTGCTGCCATGCAACACATTGAGAAGAATAGGAGACTAGTGGTGGAATATTCTATTCAAATTAGAGAGACGGCCATTACGTCAATCAATCATCCTTATTCAATATGCATTCATTATTGCAATAACGAAACAAGTCGGCACGAGAGCCTACCCTTCACAGACCATGCTGTTCCATATATACCCGATACCAAAATGTCTCAGCTGATTCAACCCCCACCCCAAATACATTAAGGGGCACCATAAGCCACGTCGGGTTCATCCTCGGGTCCTCTGGTGTTGTCTCCTAGATGCTAGGATAATCAGGAATACTGGGGTCTTTGTTCTGTTGCTCCAGGCTCTCTCTCTCTCAGTGACACCCACCACATCTGATCTATGCCAGCTGTAGGTTTTTACTCACTAATCATCCCTTAAAAATCAGTTGCTAGCCCAAGCTCCATTAAAAAAAAGGACCCCTCAGCTAACTCAGAAAGAGAGGGAGGTCCTAAGAACCTCACTGTATTAACTAAAAACAACCATTTGGTGCATACATATAACACAACCTTGTAATCCTGCTACCACAGGATGCATCACTAAAAACACTTAAATGGTTAGTCTAGACAGGACAACCTACACCTGTCCTTCAACAGCGAGCTAGAGATGAGGGACAACAATCGATAGTCACTTAACAGGATATTATTATTGACGATATATTCTAGCATTTTGTCGCTAGTTTGCTGCACCAGAAATTTTGGTATTTTTCCTTGATTTATATAAAATAGGAAGCCAATGTTTTCAGCCATTTTAGTTCCAAGGTCAAAGCTCGTTTTCTCCCGTGTCCCCCTGCAGCAGACACATGGTGAAGACGTCTGGAACATCGAATCGCAATACATATAGAATTGTGAGAATCGGGAATAAAATGTCATATCGCGCACCTAAGTACGGTGATAACATTGTACTGCGAGGTCCCTGGCCTAGCAGATACTCACAGTCATTGGGTGCCACCTTCTTGGTCTCTGGTTGGTCTGTAAGGAGAAGAGGAGACCGTCGTTATTGAGATGAAGACAGAGTTAAAGCCCTGTCAACGGTGTGCAGAGTTGGGGAGGGCTCATACTTCTGGAAAGAAAAATGGCCCTTTGACATCACTTCCTGTGCGACATGGTACAGACATAGTATTTTCTAAAAGCACAACTTCGTAACTACTGAATGAATAAATATATTTTTTTTTTAAGGACATATGGGTTCCCGGTTTATGACCTAGGAGACAATCCCCCTGCGAAATGCAAAGCTTTCAAGCCATAGAATTAAAACAGATCATTTCTGTAGAAACACACGGAGGCATCTCTGAATACACGACCAGGGATTTTATCCTGTAAAGGAATATAGAACTAAAACAAGTCAGGCATTTTGTGGCAAGTCTGTTAACAGCACTGAATAACAACGTTTTTTTGTTAAATTAAATGAAATCAAAGTCCGGAAATCTTTCTTAACCGGACCAAATCACCCCGTTGATCGTCACTAACCAGACTACATATCACCCCGTTGATCGTCACTAACCAGACTACATATCACCCCGTTGATCGTCACTAACCAGACTATATCACCCTGTTGATCGTCACTAACCAGACTATATCACCCTGTTGATCGTCACAAAGTGGACTATATCACCCTGTTGATCGTCACTAACCAGACTATATCACCCTGTTGATCGTCACAAAGTGGACTATATCACCCTGTTGATCGTCACTAACCAGACTATATCACCCTGTTGATCATCACTAACCAGACTATATCACCCTGTTGATCGTCACTAACCAGACTACATATCACCCTGTTGATCGTCACTAACCAGACTATATCACCCTGTTGATCGTCACTAACCAGACTATATCACCCTGTTGATCGTCACAAAGTGGACTATATCACCCTGTTGATCGTCACTAACCAGACTATATCACCCTGTTGATCGTCACAAAGTGGACTATATCACCCTGTTGATCGTCACTAACCAGACTATATCACCCTGTTGATCGTCCCTAACCAGACTATATCACCCTGTTGATCGCCCCTAACCAGACTATATCACCCTGTTGATCGTCACTAACCAGACTATATCACCCTGTTGATCATCACTAACCAGACTATATCACCCTGTTGATCGTCACTAACCAGACTATATCACCCTGTTGATCGTCACTAACCAGACTATATCACCCTGTTGATCGTCACTAACCAGACTATATCACCCCGTTGATCGTCACTAACCAGACTATATCACCCTGTTGATCGTCACAAAGTGGACTATATCACCCTGTTGATCGTCACTAACCAGACTATATCACCCTGTTGATCATCACTAACCAGACTATATCACCCTGTTGATCGTCACAAAGTGGACTATATCACCCTGTTGATCGTCACTAACCAGACTATATCACCCTGTTGATCGTCACTAACCAGACTATATCACCCTGTTGATCGTCACAAAGTGGACTATATCACCCTGTTGATCGTCACTAACCAGACTATATCACCCTGTTGATCGTCCCTAACCAGACTATACCACCCTGTTGATCGCCCCTAACCAGACTATATCACCCTGTTGATCGTCACTAAGTGGACTATATCACCCTGTGTATCAGTATATATTCCACGTCCTACTATACACAACGCCTATTCTATATAAATACAGAACCACGAGGTTGATGCGGTCTGGCCAACACTTCACCGGGGGGGGGGGGGGGGGGGGGGGGGGGGGGCAAACTACCTGCCCTCCCAGACACCTGCAGCACCCGATCTCACATGAAGGCCAAAAAGATCATCAAGGACAACAACCACCCGAGCCACTGCCTGTTCACCCCGCTACCATCCAGAAGTTGAGGTCAGTACAGGTGCATCAAAGCTGGGAGAGAGTGAAAAACACTTTCTATCTCAAGGCCATCAGACTGTTAAGTGGCCATCACCCGGTTACTCAACTCTGCACCGTATAGGCTGCTGCCCACTATACACAGACATGGATTTGTGTATTGGTGTGATTTGTTAGATATTACTGCACCGTTTGAGCTAGGAACACAAGCATTTCGCTTCGCCCACAATAACTGCTAAATATGGGAATGTGACCAATAGAATGATTTGATTTCTCCTTTAAAATATGAACTATGCATATTTCTGAGACAATCCATGTCTATCAGTATATTAGTGGTTTGGTTACTTGTCACATTTCATGATCCTGTCATGTTCGCAGAGACCCTTGTGCGTGTGTGAAGACATGCATACATTGTGTATGTCTTTCAGGAATAGTGTTCTCATCACACATATGGAAAAAGGCATAACTAACATGTTTTCTTAAACAAAATATTCCCTCTGTAGCAAAATACCCCAAAACAGCAATACGTACTGAACCATGTGTTGGGTTTATTTTAACACAAGTACGGTCTTGATAATAGAGTAGACAAAAGCACAATCAGACAGGCAAAATAATGGATCAATACAGAAATGGAGGTATGAAATGGGGGGGGTAGCCTACCGTACTCACCGGCATCTTCAAGGGGTCGCTTCTGGCCTCCATAGCCAAACTCACTGCCTGAGGGCGCCGCGGGGGGTACGCCGTCCCCCCCAATCTTTGCCGCAATCTGTAACACACAAAACACTCAGTTCCAGCGGAATCATAACGTTGAACTAGGCTCCTCGACAAACACCACAACTTCTTTCGTTAACTATTTTCTCAATGCGTTTTCAATTTGGTTAGCTAAAACTGACATATACTGCATAAACTAACTCGGCAGAGTTAAGAGGGCATGTGGGGTGGGGGGGTGCGTTTTCTGATTCATGATACAATCACACTCCACAGAATTACACAGCATTGTCAATAACAATACAATTAGGGAACTTTGATAAGGGCATATGGTTATCGTAGATAGCTAACTTAGTTTAGAGTTTTGTTAGATTTACAGCCGCCTTAGAGAAAATGATATCAACATTGTACAGTAGGTAAGTTAGTGGATCAATTCACAGACGAACGTCATCACATTGAAACAGATAGCTAAATTAGCGTAGCAATACCTGGTTAATTAGCTAGACTTAACTACATTTATTTAGCTTTATTCAACAGGCATCTTCCCGAAGGCCGCAAAATCGTCTCGTTGGCAAGTTGGAGGTTTAAGGCCTAAAGTTGATTTGCTTTTGACGAGTTTTCAATTTCAACGCGCTTCAACAAAACCATATTAAATGATTTATCTTTACCTGTCTAGCTCGCTGAAGTGCGTCTTTAAAAGCGTCGTTCATTCCTGCGCCATTTCCCGACGGCGGAGCCACGTTTGAATAGTCGGCCATATCTGTTGCAAATGGACAAATCCGGAGAGAGAGAGAAAATGGCCGTTCTCATCGGAAATGATCCTGACGACACAGATAGAACAAGGATACAGGTTTTTCACCGGATGTATAAAAGTGAAGCATCCGCTATGGCGTTTCCACAGCCAAATATGGTAGTGAGAGGAAGCCCACTGCCCGGCTGTGGCAGAAGATAGAACGAGATTGATTTTGTCCGATATTCTGCACATTTTCTCATCGATTAAACATTTGATTTCAATACAGCACTCTGTTCTCAAAACTACAATATGTTATGAACAGAATGTATTACATTTTGTAGACTTTACCCTTTGCAAAGTTTTTAAAAAATCTCGTTGTTCAGAAGGAGTGCAAAGGCGAATTGAGTTAATGCACATGCGCACTGCACAGAGGAGGTGTTACCTAACGGAAATATGCAGATCAATGCTAGAACGCGCCAATAGGATCTCGCTAACATATGCTTGGCTCTGCCCACCCACTTGCTTGTTCTGCCCATTCTGACTTATTTGTTCCTGGTTGGAAACGACTGTGGCTGTGGTCTTGGTTGAGTAATATTTGCTGTCGCTGTGCGTGCTGCGACACAGCAGAAAAGGCCACACAAATCTCGCGAAATGGCTCTGTCATGCGTCCATCAAAGAAGAAGGCGGAATTATTCTGCTTGCTGCTACTATGATATCACAGTAGAACATCTTTGACGATATCATGGCGGTCCGCAAACAAACGTTAAAAGTGCATGCCGCCACCTACTGTTTTGGAATGTACGATTAAATCATGATTCGAAACAACAATATGAATAAAATAAATCCCTACTAACTTCTACCACACCCTCTCCCCCCAAAACGCTACCCCCAATATATTTTGTTGTCTCCACAATAACCTTCAACCTGACATTTCTGCTTTCCACAACCCAAAGTCATATTGATAACCTTGCCAATAAACGCTATGAAGTCAATTTATCAACTTCATTATCAAAGTTTCCTTTGCACTTCACGTTCTTGAGCTTGAAGATTTCTGAACAGGCCTCGAAAACCATACCAGGGCCAGAAAAAACACCAGCCCGACAGTAGGTCCACTTAGTACAGGAACATCCATGTAAAGCTCCCATCATTCCTACACTGTAGCGCCAACAACCGGTCTTACCGCCTCTGCATATGATACATCATGACTGATTTCATATCTGTGAACCTCTCTGAGCCTCTCTCTGCACCTGGCACACACCACATTTTTAGTCCATTAAAATAAAATCAAATTGATCAGAAATACAGTGGAGACATTGTTAATGTTGTAAATTACTATTGTAGCTGGGAATTACTGATTTTGTATGGAATATCTACATAGGCGTACAGAGGCCCATTATCAGCAACCATCACTCCTGTGTTCCAATGGCACGTTGTGTTAGCTAATCCAAGTTTATCATTTTAAGGACAGTGTGGGTTAGGATTTAGGGTTAGTGGGCCTATGGGCCAGAGGTTAGTTTCTGTCTCAGTCTCAGTAGGTACAGGTCAGAGGTTAGTGTCTGTCTCAGTAGGTATAGGTCAGAGGTTAGTTTCTGTCTCAGTAGGTACAGGTCAGAGGTCTATAAGCCTTGACAGGAGGCCTGTCCTCTGGTTATGGACCCCCTCCTCGCCGTAGCTGATCATTTGAACAGGAAGGCACCAAATGTAGGCTATTTCTCAATTCAAATCGTCCTCCTCTAACCAAACCACAGCCCTTTATCACAGGACCTATACTAACCTGTCAAGGCTGTTACAGTGTAATTATTGTTTTATGTAGGCTACCGTGTTCTTTTCACTGAAGTTGAGATGTCAATTCCATGTGGATGGGTGTTTAAACAGAAATAATAAAATAAAAACCGGAATCTTTGCCGAATATGGGAAATGACGTGCTTCAGCAGCATTTAGCATCTGTGAAGAGCCCCTGGATAACAGCGAGCAACGCCGCAGGTGGGTCGGACGCAGGAGAGGGAGCCACAGCTATTTAAAGGGAGTCTAACGGGGGAGGGTGATGGATAAATAACCCAGGATCCACAGCGCTGAGTAACCACTCTAAACATCGCTACATCACATCCCGTTCTCTAGTTTCTCACGATTCAACCTCCTCTGTCTCCGTGTCTATCTACTAGTTATTGTTGTTTAGAGAGGCAGAGAGAAGCGGTTCAGGGGTTTTCTTTCGCTTGTCGCCGTATCAACTTCCTCAGAGGGGTTTGTCTTGTCTCTCCTCTCCTGGATATATTTCCCCATCAAACTAACAGGCAGCTTCCGTAGAACAGCGGCAGCTTCTCTTTGACTACTGCGAGGGGCCGCTTCGGGGGAACTATGGGGAAAGACTATTATAAAATCCTGGGGATAGTGAAAGGAGCGGCTGACGAGGACATTAAAAAGGCGTACAGAAAACAGGCTCTGAAATGGCACCCGGACAAAAACAAAGCGGCCAACGCCGAGGAGAAATTTAAGGAGATCGCAGAGGCATATGAAGTCCTCAGTGATCCGAAGAAAAGGGAGATCTATGATCAGTACGGAGAAGAAGGTAAGAAAATAGGACACATTCGGATGTTTATTCATTCCTGGGTTTCTTGTCATTTCATCCAGTCCATCATTTAGTAAACAACAGAACATGTTGTAATAGAATTGGCCATTATACAAGTCATAACAGACCGATATTTTAACCACACTGGTTAGAAGAGACCTTATTATTTATTCATACCATTTATGATAATAAGAAAGCCAATAAGCAGACATGTCCCTGTTTGGTCGGGGTGGCATATCGGTCTGCGCATAATATGTAGACATGGCTGTTGATTGGTCAGAAATACAGGACATATCAGATTGTATTATGTTTAGGCTACTGTCAATTACATGAATTGATATTGAACATGTCAATATGGATAATGTTACTAGCTGAAGGCATCATAACCCTCTCAAATAACAGATGGGGAAAGAGCAGATGTGCCATGGTTGGGAGGAATCCACTGACCTGCCCCATATGACAGATGTCTTGACATTGGGGGCTATTGGACTCATGAACTTACTGTTTATATTAGAGCAGCATCGATGTAGGAGTGCAACCCTTTCCCTGTATGGTACAGAGTCTACATGGTCATTCTGTGAACAACCCTTTCCCTGTATGGGACAGAGTCTACATGGTCATTCTGTGAACAACCCTTTCCCTGTATGGGACAGAGTCTACATGGTCATTCTGTGAACAACCCTTTCCCTGTATGGGACAGAGTCTGCATGGTTATTCTGTGAGCAACCCTTTACCTGTATGGTACAGAGTCTGCATGGTTATTCTGTGAGCAACCCTTTACCTGTATGGTACAGAGTCTGCATGGTTATTCTGTGAACAACCCTTTCCCTGTATGGTACAGAGTCTACATGGTTATTCTGTGAACAACCCTTTCCCTGTATGGGACAGAGTCTGCATGGTTATTCTGTGAACAACCCTTTCCCTGTATGGTACAGAGTCTACATGGTTATTCTGTGAGCAACCCTTTCCCTGTATGGTACAGAGTCTACATGGTTATTCTGTGAACAACCCTTTCCCTGTATGGTACAGAGTCTACATGGTTATTCTGTGAGCAACCCTTTCCCTGTATGGTACAGAGTCTACATGGTTATTCTGTGAGCAACCCTTTCCCTGTATGGTACAGAGTCTACATGGTTATTCTGTGAGCAACCCTTTCCCTGTATGGTACAGAGTCTACATGGTTATTCTGTGAACAACCCTTTACCTGTATGGTACAGAGTCTACATGGTTATTCTGTGAACAACCCTTTCCCTGTATGGGACAGAGTCTACATGGTTATTCTGTGAGCAACCCTTTCCCTGTATGGTACAGAGTCTACATGGTTATTCTGTGAGCAACCCTTTCCCTGTATGGTACAGAGTCTACATGGTTATTCTGTGAACAACCCTTTCCCTGTATGGTACAGAGTCTACATGGTTATTCTGTGAACAACCCTTTCCCTGTATGGTACAGAGTCTGCATGGTTATTCTGTGAACAACCCTTTCCCTGTATGGTACAGAGTCTACATGGTTATTCTGTGAACAACCCTTTACCTGTATGGTACAGAGTCTACATGGTTATTCTGTGAACAACCCTTTCCCTGTATGGTACAGAGTCTACATGGTTATTCTGTGAGCAACCCTTTCCCTGTATGGTACAGAGTCTACATGGTTATTCTGTGAACAACCCTTTCCCTGTATGGTACAGAGTCTACATGGTTATTCTGTGAGCAACCCTTTCCCTGTATGGTACAGAGTCTACATGGTTATTCTGTGACTGTACAGAGCACTTGATTTAGGAGGTTGTGCTTTTGGGAGTATTCAATTGATTTTATTATACCGGGCAGACTCAAGTACAGCTTAAGGATTTCAAGGATATTTGACCCATGTCTGGTGCAGTATATAGTAGGTTGTCATCTATATTACCTGAACTGTTGATGACTTCAGTGAACTTCCCCTTTTTATCAAAACAAAGGTTATTATCATTATCTGAACTGTTGATGATGTCAGTGTCCTTGTTCCCCCTTTTGTCCCTCAGGTCTCAAAGGAGGTGGCGGCCCCGGCAACGGTCCAGACGGACAGGGCAGCAACTTCACCTCTTACACGTTCCACGGCGACCCCCATGCTACCTTCGCCACCTTCTTCGGCGGCGCCAACCCGTTCGAGATGTTCTTCGGCCGTAAGGCCAACGGACGCGGTCCAGGCGGCGGGGACGACGAGGACATGGAGGTGGACGGCAACGACCCGTTCGGCTCGTTCACCTCGTTTAACCTCAACGGGTTCCCTCGGGACCGCCACGTGGGGCTGGGCGGGCAGCAGAGGAGGAAGCAGGACCCGGCCGTCCATCACGAGCTGCGGGTATCGCTGGAGGAAGTGTTTCATGGTTGCACCAAGAGGATGAAGATCAGCAGGAAGAGGATGAACCCTGACGGACGGACCATGAGGACGGAGGATAAGATTCTCACCATAGAGATTAAGAGAGGGTGGAAGGAGGGGACCAAGATCACGTTCCCCAGAGAAGGAGACGAGTCGCCCAATACCATCCCTGCTGATATTGTGTTCGTCATCAAGGACAAGCCCCACATGCACTTTAGAAGGGAGGGGTCGGACATCGTGTACCCGGTGAAAGTTAGTCTACGACAGGTGAGATGTGTTTTGCTTGGTGCGGGTCTTGGTGGCCCGCCTCAAAGTGAGAGTAAGGGGAAACACTTCCCGTAGAAGGTGGTTCAGTGTGGAATAATCTAGCTTGGTCTGGCTAGTGAAGATGCAACAGCAATAGGCATTCAGAATGGATCGTGTTCAGTTGGCACATCGTAGCAAAACATTTTGCAACAGAAAATGTAAATCTGTGATCTTGTTGGTCAAGTTCAAGTGATACCTCCCTGTTTCACTTTATTTCACAATCTCCTGTTTCGGGTCTACTGAACACAAGCCTGGTCATTGTTCAGCAGACTGGAGGGAGAACAAGGTTTAGACCAGTGCAGATAGAGAACATTATGATATAAGGAGTATGTTATGTAATTCCCACTGTAAAGGAGAGAAACAGGAGAGGAGGCAGTAACACTTCAGGAGTGTGAAGAGACAGCAGGCTGGTAGCCCACGCATACTGACTGAGTTAGGACTACTAATATGGTCTCTCTCTCTCTCTCTCTCTCTCTCTCTCTCTCTCTGTCTCTGTCTCTGTCTCTGTCTCTGTCTCTCTCGTCTCTCTCTCTCTCTCTCTCTCTCCTCTTCTTCTTCTTCTCTCTTTCTCCTCTTGCCCTCTCTCTCCTCTCTCTCTCTCCTCTTGCCCTCTCCTCCTCTTCTCTCGTATCGTGACTTGAACTCAGTCGTGTTTTAATTAAAACAACAAAGTGCCTGTAATGCTGTATAATGTCATGGTGTTTGCATCCCAAAGTACACCCTATTCCCTATTTGGTGCACTACTTTTGACCAGGGCCCAATACGGAGTAGGGTGCCATTTGGGACGCCCTCGTGTGAATGTTCTGGAAATGTTGTCGGAATTCATACAATGAAAACAGCTTTACTTTAAATCACTGCCTGAGCCTTGCTTATCAGTAGTGAAGCATATTTTCTGCTTAGAAGCAAAGTCCTGTTTTAGCAAACCACCAAACCAGAAGAACACAAGTTCCATCTGTTAAAGAAACCTAACCACAAACCTAATGCCCATTCTGTTAATGACTAGCAGGTTACTGTGTGATGGATGTGTGCCCTGTGTTTTACACTCTGTGTGACTCTCTCCTCCCTCTCTCTCCTCCCTCTCTCTCTACTCTCTTCTCTCTCTACTCTATCCTATCTCTCCTCTCTCTCTACTCTCTCCCTCTCTCTCCTCTCTATCCTATCTCTCCTCTCTCTCTACTCTCTCATCTCTCTACTCTCCTCTCTCTCTCTTCTCTCTCTTCTTTCTACTCTCCTCTCTCCTCTTCCAGTCGTTGTGCGGTTGCTCTGTGACGGTGTCTACGATAGACGGGAAGACGTGTAACATGAAGATCACGGATGTGATAAAGCCAGGCATGAAACAGACTGTAGCAGGACAGGGCCTCCCCTTACCCAAGAACCCCGAGCAGAGAGGTGACCTGGTGGTGGAGTTTGACGTCAACTTTCCAGAGAACCTCCCCAGCAACGCCAAGGATGTCCTGAAGAGGCATTTACCTGTATCCTAGAAGAACAGACATGGATACAGACACAGACACACGGACACACCTGGACAACAGAAAGAAAGGGGTGACATCAGCATGCCAGCTCTCACACTCTCCTCCTCCTCTTCTCTCTCTCTCTCTCTCTCTCTCTCTCTCTCTCTCTCTCTCTCTCTCTCTCTCTCTCTCTCTCTCTCTCTCTCATCCTTCTCTCTCTCTCTCTCTCTCTCTCTCTCATCCTTCTCTCTCTCTCTCTCATCCTTCTCTCTCTCTCTCTCTCATCCTTCTCTCTCTCTCTCTCTCTCATCCTCCTCTCTCTCTCTCCTCTCTCTCCCTCTCTTTCTCATCTTCCTCTCTCCTCTCTCTTTCTCATCTTCCTCTCTCCTCTCTCTCTCATCCTCCTCTCTCCTCTCTCTCTCTCTCATCCTCCTCTCTCTCTCATCCTCCTCTCTCCTCTCTCCTCTCTCCCTCTCTCATCCTCCTCTCCTCTCTTTCTCATCTTCCTCTCTCTCTTTCTCATCTTCCTCTCTCTCTCTCTCATCCTCCCCTCTCTCTCTCTCATCCTCCTCTCTCCTCTCTCTCTCTCTTTCATCCTCCTCTCTCCTCTCTCTCTCTCTTTCATCCTCCTCTCTGCTCTCTCTCTCTCTTTCATCCTCCTCTCTCCTCTCTCTCTCTCATCCTCCTCTCTCCTCTCTCTCATCCTCCTCTCTCCTCTCTCTCTCTCTCATCCTCCTCTCTCCTCTCCCTCTCTCTTTCTCATCTTCCTCTCTCCTCTCTCTTTCTCATCTTCCTCTCTCTCTTTCTCATCTTCCTCTCTCTCTCTCTCATCTTCCTCTCTCTCTCTCTCATCCTCCTCTCTCTCTCTCATCCTCCTCTCTCCTCTCTCTCCCTCTCTCTCATCCTCCTCTCCTCTCTTTCTCATCTTCCTCTCTCTCTTTCTCATCTTCCTCTCTCTCTCTCTCATCCTCCTCTCTCCTCTCTCTCTCTTTCATCCTCCTCTCTCCTCTCTCTCTCTTTCATCCTCCTCTCTCCTCTCTCTCTCTTTCATCCTCCTCTCTCCTCTCTCTCTCTCTTTCATCCTCCTCTCTTCTCTCTCTCCCTCTCTCATCCTCCTCTCCTCTCTCCTCTCTCTTTCTCATCTTCCTCTCTCTCTCTCTCTCTCATCTTCCTGTCTCTCTCTCATCTTCCTCTCTCTCTCTCTCTCATCTTCCCCTCTCTCTCTCTCATCCTCCTCTCTCTCTCTCTCATCCTCCTCTCTCTCTCTCTCATCCTCCTCTCTCTCTCTCTCATCCTCCTCTCTCTCTCTCATCCTCCTCTCTCTCTCTCTCATCCTCCTCTCTCTCTCTCTCTCATCCTCCTCTCTCCTCTCTCTCTCTCTCATCCTCCTCTCTCCTCTCTCTCTCTCTCTCTCATCCTCCTCTCTCCTCTCTCTCTCTCTCTCATCCTCCTCTCTCCTCTCTCTCTCTTTCATCCTCCTCTCTCCTCTCTCTCTCTCTCTTTCATCCTCCTCTCTCCCCTCTCTCTCTCTCTTTCATCCTCCTCTCTCCTCTCTCTCTCTCTCTTTCATCCTCCTCTCTCCTCTCTCTCTCTCTCTTTCATCCTCCTCTCTCCTCTCTCTCTCTCTCATCCTCCTCTCCTCTCTCCTCTCGCTTTCTCATCTTCCTCTCTCCTCTCGCTTTCTCATCTTCCTCTCTCCTCTCTCTTTCTCATCTTCCTCTCTCTCTTTCTCATCTTCCTCTCTCTCTCTCTCATCCTCCTCTCTCTCATCCTCCTCTCTCTCTCTCTCTCTCTCTCCTCTCTCTCTCTCTCTCATCCTCCTCTCTCCTCTCTCTCTCTCTCATCCTCCTCTCTCCTCTCTCTCATCCTCCTCTCTCTCTCATCCTCCTCTCTCCTCACACATAAGGACAATGATGAATGTTCACAGATGAAACCCCTTTCTAAATTAATGTTAATATAATTGATATATGTTGATGTTTTTTTCTATATGCCATGCATGCAGTCCGAATGAGTGTGTTGATATCTGAACATGACTTAACTGTGTGGATCCTTTCCACATTCACCTCTCTTATGTTTTCTATGATATGGTGAAAACCTATAGTCCCAAATAGCACCCTATTCCCTATTTAGTCCCAAATAGCACCCTATTCCCTATTTAGTCTCAAATACCACCCTATTCCCTATTTTGTCCCAAATAGCACCCTATTCCCTATTTAGTCCCAAATAGCACCCTATTCCCTATTTAGTCCCAAATAGCACCCTATTCCCTATTTAGTCCCAAATAGCACCCTATTCCCTATTTAGTCCCAAATAGCACTCTATTCCCTAAGTGTGCTACTTATGACCAGGGCCTATAGGGCGGAATAGGGGGCCATTTGGAAAGTCACATTATATAGTGTATTAGAGGTTGACCTCTATACTATATAATGTAACACAACATGTGGAGATGTGGGAGTGGAGGGATTTGTTTTGCCCCTTTTCAAACCTGCACATTTCTGTCCTTTTAATGTATATAATGTATATAATGTATATCATTTATAATGGCCTCATTGTTCTGGGTAACATTCACATTACATTTCCTGACCCATTAAATCAGCTAGCTACATCGTGGAAACAAAGTACTGTACATATTTTCATAATAAATGTTTGTGACCCGACGTACTAGACAACGGGGGGAAAACGAGTTGGATATGTTGTTTACGCCATGGAAAAAGGCCCAACAGTTTCAGCACAAAATGGCCCAGTGTAGAGGGGTGATGAGTGTGTGTGTGTGTGCAGAGTGGTGGAAAAAGTACCCAATTGTTTTAAAAAAAAAGTAAAGATACCTTAATAGAAAATGACATACTGAAGCAGAGCATGATCCCCTCCCTTCGGAGACTGGGCCACAGGGCAGTATTTCAACATGATAATACCACAAACACACCTCCAAGACGACCACTGCCTTGCTAAAGAAGCTGAGGGTAAAGGTGATGGACTGGCCAAGCATGTCTCCAGACCTAAACCCTATTGAGCATCTGTGGGGCATCCTCAAACGGAAGGTGGAGGAGTGCAAGGTCTCTGACATCCACCAGCTCCGTGATGTCGTCATGGAGGAGGACTCCAGGGGTCAACCTGTGAAGCTCTGGTGAACTCCATGCCCAAGAGGGTTAAGGCAGTGCTGGAAAATGATGGTGGCCACAAAATATTGACACTTAGGGCCCAATTTGGACACTTTCACTTAGCGGTGTACTCACTGTTGTTGCCAGCGGTTTAGACATTAATGGCTGTGTGTTGAGTTATTTTAAGGGGACAGCAAATTTACACTGTTATACAAGCTGAACACTCACTACTTTACATTGTAGCAAAGTGTCATTTCTTCAGTGTTGTCACATGAAAAGATATACTCAAATATTTACAAAAATGTGAGGGGTGTACTCACTTTTGTGATATACTGTATCTTCCCTATAGGCCGACATTAAAATACAACCACTTTCAATATGAACATCTCCACAGGACCTATCTTCCCCACAGGCCGACATTAAAATACAACCACTGTATGTTTCAATGTGGTCATCTCCACAGGACCTATCTTCCCCACAGGCCGACATTAAAATACAACCACTGTATGTTTCAATGTGGCCATCTCCACAGGACCTATCTTCCCCACAGGCCGACATTAAAATAGAACCACTGTATGTTTCAATGTGGTCATCTCCACAGGACCTATCTTCCCCACAGGCCGACATTAAAATACAACCACTGTATGTTTCAATGTGGCCATCTCCACAGGACCTATCTTCCCCACAGGCCGACATTAAAATACAACCACTGTATGTTTCAATGTGGCCATCTCCACAGGACCTATCTTCCCCACAGGCCGACATTAAAATACAACCACTGTATGTTTCAATGTGGCCATCTCCACAGGACCTATCTTCCCCACAGGCCGACATTAAAATACAACCACTGTATGTTTCAATATGAACACCTCCACAGATCCTATTAAAATATAATCAGAAAGCAAACAATACAGTTCTAAAAATGAAATACAAACGTGTTTGTAGATCTCCTGAGGTGAATTAATCTACAGCAGCCGAGGTGATAATGGCTGGGGGCATTTTCACTTGTTGTAGCTGTTCTCCAAACAGTGTTTTAACATTTGTTAATTGTATATAAATGCAGTAAATGAGTTCCACTTTCAAAAAATGTCCTCCCTGACCTAAATCTCCCTGGTTACGGCCCTGGCTAGGGCCACGCTCCGACACTCAGACATCATTCACAAACTGTCCTCCCTGACCTAAATCTCCCTGGTTACGGCCCTGGCTAGGGCCACGCTCCGACACTCAGACATCATTCACAAACTGTCCTCCCTGACCTAAAACTCCCTGGTTACGGCCCTGGCTAGGGCCACGCTCCGACACTCAGACATCATTCACAAACTGTCCTCCCTGACCTAAAACTCCCTGGTTACGGCCCTGGCTAGGGGCACGCTCCGACACTCAGACATCATTCACAAACTGTCCTCCCTGACCTAAAACTCCCTGGTTACGGCCCTGGCTAGGGGCACGCTCCGACACTCAGACCTCATTCACAAACTAAGCATTTGTGTTTAGTGATTCCTCCAGATTAGAGGCAGTAGGTATGACTACGTGTTCTCTTGATAAGTGGTGCATGAATTAGACCATTTTCCTGCTAGGCTTTCGAAATGTAACAGGTACTTTTGGGTGTCAGTGAAAATGTAAGGAATAAAACGCACATATTTTCTTTAGGAATGTAGCGGAGTAAACATAAATAATAATGTAAAGTACAGATACCCCCCAAAAAATACTTAAAAGTACTTGGTTACTTTACCCCACTGTGTGTGTGTGTGTGTGTGTGTGTGTGTGTCTACAACTGCTGTAACCAACTACTACTGTCTGTTACTAACACATAACAGTGTAACTAAAACACAGATGACCTTCGACTGTTCCACCAGGGGGCGCCACAACATCGGTATCTATAGGAGCTGAGCCATGTGGGCTTTTGACTGAGAAGTTTCCCAAATGGCACCCTATTCCCTATATATAGTGCACCCTATTCCCTAAATAGTGCACCCTATTCCCTAGATGGTGCACGCTATTCCCTAAATAGTGCACCCTATTCCCTAAATTTTTTTTTTATTTTTTTATTTTTTTTTATTTCACCTTTATTTAACCAGGTAGGCTAGTTGAGAACAAGTTCTCATTTGCAACTGCGACCTGGCCAAGATAAGGCATAGCAGTGTGAACAGACAACACAGAGTTACACATGGAGTAAACAATTAACAAGTCAATAACACAGTAGAAAAAAAGGGGAGTCTATATATACATTGTGTGCAAAAGGCATGAGGTAGGCAAATAATTACAATTATGCAGATTAACACTGGAGTGATAAATGATCAGATGGTTATGTACAGGTAGAGATATTGGTGTGCAAAAGAGCAGAAAAATAAAAATAAATAAATAAAAACAGTATGGGGATGAGGTAGGTGAAAATGGGTGGGCTATTTACCAATAGACTATGTACAGCTGCAGCGATCGGTTAGCTGCTCAGATAGCAGATGTTTGAAGTTGGTGAGGGAGATAAAAGTCTCCAACTTCAGCGATTTTTGCAATTCGTTCCAGTCACAGGCAGCAGAGAACTGGAACGAAAGGCGGCCAAATGAGGTGTTGGCTTTAGGGATGATCAGTGAGATACACCTGCTGGAGCGCGTGCTACGGATGGGTGTTGCCATCGTAACCAGTGAACTGAGATAAGGCGGAGCTTTACCTAGCATGGACTTGTAGATGACCTGGAGCCAGTGGGTCTGGCGACGAATATGTAGCGAGGGCCAGCCGACTAGAGCATACAAGTCGCAGTGGTGGGTGGTATAAGGTGCTTTAGTGACAAAACGGATGGCACTGTGATAAACTGCATCCAGTTTGCTGAGTAGAGTGTTGGAAGCAATTTTGTAGATGACGTCGCCGAAGTCGAGGATCGGTAGGATAGTCAGTTTTACTAGGGTAAGTTTGGCGGCGTGAGTGAAGGAGGCTTTGTTGCGGAATAGAAAGCCGACTCTTGATTTGATTTTCGATTGGAGATGTTTGATATGGGTCTGGAAGGAGAGTTTAGAGTCTAGCCAGACACCTAGGTACTTATAGATGTCCACATATTCAAGGTCGGAACCATCCAGGGTGGTGATGCTGGTCAGGCGTGCGGGTGCAGGCAGCGAACGGTTGAAAAGCATGCATTTGGTTTTACTAGCGTTTAAGAGCAGTTGGAGGCCACAGAAGGAGTGCTGTATGGCATTGAAGCTCGTTTGGAGGTTAGATAGCACAGTGTCCAA
This sequence comes from Oncorhynchus mykiss, assembly GCF_013265735.2. Lineage (NCBI taxonomy): Eukaryota > Metazoa > Chordata > Actinopteri > Salmoniformes > Salmonidae > Oncorhynchus > Oncorhynchus mykiss. The sequence goes on along the minus strand of NC_048592.1, from coordinate 40,861,156 downwards.
GGACAAATAGTGCACCCTATTCCCTGTTGAGCGTGAAAAACCCAGCAGCGTTGCAGTTCTTGACACACTTAAACCAGTGAGCCTGTCACCAACTACCATATCCCAAAGGCACTCTTTTGTCTTGTCCATTCAGCCTCTGAATGGCACACAGACACAATCCATGTCTCAATTATCTCAACGCTTGAAAATATATATTTTTACCTGTCTCCTCCCCTTCATCTACATCAGGCCTGGGCTATTCCAGTCCTCGGGGGCCTGATTGGAGTAACACTTTTCCCCCCCATACCTAGGGCCTGATTGGAGTAACACTTTTCCCCCCATCCCTAGGGCCTGATTGGAGTCACACTTTTACCCCCATCCCTAGGGCCTGATTGGAGTCACACGTTTACCCCCATCCCTAGGGCCTGATTGGAGTCACACTTTTACCCCCATCCCTAGGGCCTGATTGGAGTCACACGTTTACCCCCATCCCTAGGGCCTGATTGGAGTAACACTTTTACCCCCATCCCTAGGGCCTGATTGGAGTCACACGTTTACCCCCATCCCTAGGGCCTGATTGGAGTCACACGTTTACCCCCATCCCTAGGGCCTGATTGGAGTCACACTTTTACCCCCATCCCTAGGGCCTGATTGGAGTCACACGTTTACCCCCATCCCTAGGGCCTGATTGGAGTCACACGTTTACCCCCATCCCTAGGGCCTGATTGGAGTAACACTTTTACCCCCATCCCTAGGGCCTGATTGGAGTCACACGTTTACCCCCATCCCTAGGGCCTGATTGGAGTCACACGTTTACCCCCATCCCTAGGGCCTGATTGGAGTCACACGTTTACCCCCATCCCTAGGGCCTGATTGGAGTCACACGTTTACCCCCATCCCTAGGGCCTGATTGGAGTCACACGTTTACCCCCATCCCTAGGGCCTGATTGGAGTAACACTTTTACCCCCATCCCTAGGGCCTGATTGGAGTCACACGTTTACCCCCATCCCTAGGGCCTGATTGGAGTCACACTTCTCCCCCATCCTTAGCAAACACACCTGATTTAAACTAATTGCATGTTTAACTGAAGATCATGATTAGTTGATTTTTGGAGTCAGGTGTGTTAGCTGGGGCTGGGTCAAAACAGTGACACCAATCAGGCCTCCGAGGACTGGAGTTGCCCAGGCCTGATCTACACTGATTGAAGTGGATTTAACAAGTGACATCAGTAAGAGATCACGGCTTTGACATGGATTCACCTGGTCAGTCGATGTCATGGAAAGTCTAGGTGTTCTTTAATGATTTGTATACTCAGTGTGAGTGTGACTGTTAAAACGGGGACTCCCGTGCGGCTCAGTTGGTAAGGGCATGGCCATGGCAACGCTGGGGTTGTGCGTTCAATTCTCACAAGGGAAATGTAGGAAAATGTAAGCACTCACTACTTACGGGAAGTCGCTGCAGATAAGAGTGTCTGTTAAATTATACACAGTACTAGTCAAAAGTTTGGACACAACTACTCGTTCCAGGGTTTTTCTTTATTTTCTACACTGTAGAATAATAGTGAAGACATCAAAACTATAAAATACACATATGGAATCATTTAGTAACCAAAAAAAGTGTTAAACAAATCAAAATATATTTTATATTCTTCAAACTAGCAACCCTTTGCCTGGATCACAACTTTGCACACCCTTGGCATTCTCTCAACCAGATTCACCTGGAATGCTATTCCAACAGTCTTGAAGGAGTTCCCACATATTCTGAGCAATTGTTGGCTGCTTTTCCTTCACTCTGCTCTCCAACTCATCCCAAACCATCTCATTTGGGTTGAGGTCAGGTCATCTGATGCAGCACTCCATCACTCTCCTTCTTGGTCAAACAGCCCTTACACAGCCTGGAGTTCTGTTGGGTCATTGTCCTGTTGAAAAACAAATGATAGTCCCACTAAGCGCAAAGCAGATGGGATGGCATATCGCTGCAGAATGCTGTGGTAGGCAGGCTGGTTAAGTCCCTGAATGCCTCTGCTGATCCTACAGCTATTGTATACAGTAATCACGTGACTCTGAACCAGATAAATACTGTTAGCACTGAGGCGGTGTGCCCTATGAGGACTGCCACTGTGAGCAGCTCACCCTGCACTAACATAAATAACATGAGCATGTCTACTTCTGCTAAGCTTCCCATTAAAGCAATGAAAACAAGTAATCATCCCAGAAGAAAAGTGCTTAAAATAGCCCACGTTTATTTATGTAGCTTAAGAAACAAGGCTCATGAAATCAATTATTTACTAGTAACAGATGATATTCATATTCTGACTATCTCTGAAACTCACTCAGATTATACCTTTGATGATACAGCGGTATAAATACACGGTTATAACATCTACAAAAAATAAAGAAATGCCAATGGTGGAGGTGTTGCTGTTTATATTCAGAACCACATTCCTGTAAAGCTTAGAGAGGATCTCATGTTAAATACTGTTGAAGTAATATGGCTACAGGTTCATCTGCCTCACTTAAAGCCCATTCTGGTGGGAAGCTGCTATAGACAGTCAGTATCTGGATAATGTTAAATACTGTGTAAGTAATATGGCTACAGGTTCATCTGCCTCACTTAAAGCCCATTCTGGTGGGAAGCTGCTATAGACAGTCAGTATCTGGATAATGTTAAATACTGTGTAAGTAATATGGCTACAGGTTCATCTGCCTCACTTAAAGCCCATTCTGGTGGGAAGCTGCTATAGACAGTCAGTATCTGGATAATGTTAAATACTGTGGAAGTAATATGGCTACAGGTTCATCTGCCTCACCTAAAGACCATTCTGGTGGGAAGCTGCTATAGACCACCAAGTGCTAACAATCAGTAACAGTCAGTATCTGGATAACGTGTGAAATGCTTGATATTGTATGTGATATCAACAGTGAAGTATATTTTCATGGTGACCTAAACATTGACTGGCTTTCAATTAAGTTGCCCACTCAAGATAAAGTTTCAAACAGTAACCAGTGCCTGCAACCTGGTTCAGGTTATTGGTCAACCTACCAGGGTAGTTACAAACAGCACAGGAATGACATCATCAACATGTATTGATCACATCTTTACTAATGCTGCAGAGATTAGCTTTAAAGCAGTATCCAAATCCATCAGATGTAGTGATCACAATATAGTAGCCATATCTAGGGAAACCACAGTTCCAAAGGCTGGGCCTAATATAGTGTATAAGAGGACATACAATATGTTTTGTAGTGATTCCTATGTTGTTGATGTAAAGAATATTTGTTGGTCTGTGGTGAGTAATGAGGAGCAACCAGACACTGCTGGTCCGTGGTGTGTAATGAGGAGCAACCAGACGCTGCTGGTCTGTGGTGTGTAATGAGGAGCAACCAGACACTGCTGGTCTGTGGTGTGTAATGAGGAGCAACCAGACGCTGCTGGTCTGTGGTGTGTAATGAGGAGCAACCAGACACTGCTGGTCTGTGGTGTGTAATGAGGAGCAACCAGACACTGCTGGTCTGTGGTGAGTAATGAGGAGCAACCAGACGCTGTTGGTCTGTGGTGAGTAATGAGGAGCAACCAGACGCTGTTGGTCTGTGGTGAGTAATGAGGAGCAACCTTGGGGCGGCAGGGTAGCCTAGTGGTTAGAGCGTTGGACTAGTATCCGGAAGGTTGTGAGTTCAAACCCCCGAGCTGACAAGGTACAAATCTGTCGTTCTGCCCCTGAACAGGCAGTTAACCCACTGTTCCCAGGCCGTCATTGAAAATAAGAATTTGTTCTTAACTGACTTGCCTGGTTAAATAAAGGTAAAATAAAAAATAAAAATGAGGAGCAACCAGACACTGCTGGTCTGTGGTGTGTAATGAGGAGCAACCAGACACTGTTGATCTGTGGTGTGTAATGAGGACCAACCAGACGCTGCTGGTCTGTGGTGTGTAATGAGGAGCAACCAGACGCTGCTGGGTCTGTGGTGTGTAATGAGGAGCAACCAGACGCTGTTGGTCTGTGGTGAGTAATGAGGAGCAACCAGACACTGCTGGTCTGTGGTGTGTAATGCGGACCAACCAGACGCTGCTGGTCTGTGGTGTGTAATGAGGAGCAACCAGACGCTGCTGGGTCTGTGGTGTGTAATGAGGAGCAACCAGACGCTGTTGGTCTGTGGTGAGTAATGAGGAGCAACCAGACACTGCTGGTCTGTGGTGTGTAATGAGGAGCAAACAGACACTGCTGGTGTGTGGTGTGTAATGAGGAGCAACCAGACGCTGCTGGTCTGTGGTGTGTAATGAGGAGCAACCAGACGCTGCTGGTCTGTGGTGAGTAATGAGGAGCAACCAGACGCTGCTGGGTCTGTGGTGTGTAATGAGGAGCAACCAGACGCTGTTGGTCTGTGGTGAGTAATGAGGAGCAACCAGACACTGCTGGTCTGTGGTGTGTAATGAGGAGCAAACAGACACTGCTGGTCTGTGGTGTGTAATGAGGAGCAACCAGACGCTGCTGGTCTGTGGTGTGTAATGAGGAGCAACCAGACACTGCTGGTCTGTGGTGTGTAATGAGGAGCAACCAGACGCTCCACTTGACACATTTATGAAACTGCTTATTCCAGTTGCTAATAAGCACCCGCCCATTAAGAAAATGATGGTAAAAACTGGAATTGATGAGGAACTGAAAAATGGTTGAGAGGGACGAGGCAAAAGGAAATAAGCATGCACAACCGATTGGCTGAGAAATCACAACCGATTGGCTGAGAAATCACAACCGATTGGCTGAGAAATCACAACCGATTGGCTGAGAAATCACAACCGATTGGCTGAGAAATCACAACCGATTGGCTGAGAAATCACAACCGATTGGCTGAGAAATCATGTGACTAAACTGAATAAAAAGAAGAAGAAACTACACTATGAAATAAAGATACATAAAATAAAGAATGATAGTAAAACACTTTGGAGCACCTTATTTGACCTTTATTTAACTAGGCAAGTCAGTTTTGAACAATTTCTTATTTTCAATGACGGCCTAGGAACAGTGGGTTAACTGCCTGTTCAGGGGCAGAACGACAGATTTGTACCTTGTCAGCTCGGGGATATGAACTTTCGGTTACTAGTCTAACAATCTAACCACTAGGCTACCCTGCCGCCCCAGAAATGAAATCCTGGGAAAAAAGACAAACTCAGCTCCATCATTCATTGAAACAGATAGCTCCTTCATCACAAAACCAACTGATATTGCTACTTTAATGATTTTTTCATTGGCAAGATTAACAAACTTAGGCATGACATGCCAGCAACAAATTCTTACACTACACATCCAAGTATATCTGACCAAATTATGAAAGACAAGCACTGTCATTTAAAATTCTGTAAAGTTAGTGTGGAAGAGGTGAAAATAATTATAGTAGTTTATCAACAATGATGAGCCACCGGGGTCTCACAACTTGGATGGAAAATTACTGAGGATAATAGCGGACGATATTGCCACTCCTATTTACCATATCTTACATTTTAAGCCTACTACAGTAGTTTAAGCCTCAGGCCTGGAGGGGAGATAAAGTCATTCCGCTTCCCAAGAATAGTAAAGCCCCCTTTACTGGCTCAAATAGCTGACCAATCAGCCTGTCACCAACGCTTAGTAAACTTGGTGTTTGACCAGATACAATGCTATTTTATAGTAAAGAAATTGACCACAGACTTTCAGTATGCTTCCAGGGAAGGACACTCAACAAGCACTGCACTTACACAAATGACTGATGATTGGCTGAGAGAAATTGATGATAACAATATTGTGGGGGCTGTCTTGTTAGACTTCAGTGCGGTCTTTGACATTATCAATCATAGTCTGCTGCTGGCAAAACATATGTGTAATGGCTTTACACCCCCTGCTATATTGTGGATAAAGAGTTACCTGTCTAACAGAACACAGAGGGTGTTCTTTAATGGAAGCCTCTCCAACATAATCCAGGTAGAATCAGGAATTCCCCAGGGCAGTTGTCTAGGCCCCTTACCTTTTTCAATCTTTACAAATGACATGACACTGGCTTTGAGAAAAGCCAATGTGTCTATGTATGCAGATGACTCAACACTATACATGTCAGCTACAACAGTGACTGAAATGACTGTTAAGTCTTGCAAAGTGCTGCAGTTAGTTTCAGAGTGGGTGGCATAGAATAAACTAAATCCTAAATATTTCTAAAACTAAACACATTGTATTTAGGACAAATCATTCACTAAAACCTAAACCTCAACTAAATATTGTAATAAATAATGTGAAAATTGAGCAAGTTGAGGTGACTAAACTGTTTGGAGTAACCCATGACTGGAAACTGTCATGGTCAAAACATATTGATACAACTGTAGCTAAGATGGGGAGAGGTCTGTCCATAATAAAGTGCTGCTCTGCCTTCTTAACAACACTATCAACAAGGCAGGTCCTACAGGCCCTAGTTTCTACCTTCTTAACAACACTATCAACAAGGCAGGTCCTACAGGCCCTAGTTTCTACCTTCTTAACAGCACTATCAACAAGGCAGGTCCTACAGGCCCTAGTTTCTACCTTCTTAACAGCACTATCAACAAGGCAGGTCCTACAGGCCCTAGTTTCTACCTTCTTAACAGCACTATCAACAAGGCAGGTCCTACAGGCCCTAGTTTCTACCTTCTTAACAACACTATCAACAAGGCAGGTCCTACAGGCCCTAGTTTCTACCTTCTTAACAGCACTATCAACAAGGCAGGTCCTACAGGCCCTAGTTTCTACCTTCCTAACAACACTATCAACAAGGCAGGTCCTACAGGCCCTAGTTTCTACCTTCTTAACAACACTATCAACAAGGCAGGTCCTACAGGCCCTAGTTTCTACCTTCTTAACAGCACTATCAACAAGGCAGGTCCTACAGGCCCTAGTTTCTACCTTCTTAACAACACTATCAACAAGGCAGGTCCTACAGGCCCTAGTTTCTACCTTCTTAACAACACTATCAACAAGGCAGGTCCTACAGGCCCTAGTTTTGTCGCACCTGGACTACAGTTCAGTTGTGTGGTCAGGTGCCACAAAAAAGCTCTTAGGAAAATTGGAGGTTAGAACCAAAAATGTCAAATTTGGACTCATCAGACCAAAGGACAGATTTCCATCGGTCTAATGTCCATTGCTCGTGTTTCTTGGTCCAGGCAAGTCTCTTCTTATTATTGGTGTCCTTTAGAAGTGGTTTCTTTGCAGTAATTTGACCATGAAGGCCTGAATCACACAGTCTCCTCTGAACAGTTGATGTTGAGATGTGTCTGGGCTGCAATTTCTGAGGCTGGTAACTCTAATGAACTTATCCTCTGCAGCAGAGGTAACTCTGGGGCTTCCTTTCCAGTTTCATCCTAGCACTTGATGGTTTTTGCGACTGCACTTGAAACTTTCAAAGTTATTGACATTTTCCGGATTGACTGACCTTCATGTCTTAAAGTAATTATGGACTGTCGTTTCTCTTTGTTTATTTGAGCTGTTCTTGCCATAATATGAACTTGTTCTTTTACCAAATAGGGCTATATTCTGTATATCACCACTACCTTGTCACAACACAACTGATTGGCTCAAACACATTAAAAAGGAAAGAAATTCCATAAAATCACATTTAAAAAGGCACACCTATTAATTGAAATGTATTCCAGGTGACTACCTAATGAAGCTGGTTGAGAGAATGCCAAGAGTATGCAAAGCTGTCATCAAGGCAAAGGGTGGCTACTTTGAAGAATCTCAAATATAAAATATATTTTGATTTGTATAACACTTTTTTGGTTACTACATCCATATGTGTTATTTCATAGTGTTGATGTCTTCACTATTGTTCGACAATGTAGAAAATAGTACAAATAAAGAAAGTCCCTTGAATGAGTAGGTGTGTCCAGACTGGTACTGTATATTTTGTGATACCCAATTGGTAGTTACAGTCTTGTTCCATCACTGCAACTCCCGTACGGACTCGGGAGAGGTGAAGGTTGAGAGCCATGCATTTTCCGAAACACGACCCTGCCAAGCGACACTGCTCGCTTAACCCGGAAGCCAGCCGCAACAATGTGTCAGAGGAAACACCGTACAGCTGGCGACCGAAGTTTGCGTTTATGCGCCCGGCCCGGCACAAGGAGTCACTAGATGGGACAAGAACAGCCCACCCGGCCAAACCCTCCCCTAACTCGGACGATGCTGGGCCAATTGTGCGCCGCCTCATGGGTCTCCCAGTTGCAGCCGGCTGTGACACAGCCCAGGATTGAACTCGGGTCTGGAGTGACTCCTCTAGCACTGCAATACAGAATAGAGCTAAGCACAGGCAGAATCCTCGAGGAAAACCTGGTTCAGTCTGCTTTCCACCAGACACAGGAGACAAATGGACCTTTCAGCAGGACAATAACCTAAAACACATGTATAAATCAGGGGTGTGAATGGGTGTGACATCCATACCCATAACATGATGCTGCCACCACAATACTTGAAAAACACAAAGGGATCCACAACATTGCATTCACTCCACATTACTGGCATGTAGGACAAAGTGAAAAGGATTTAAAAATATAATCTCCAAATCATCCATTCCCTTTGCATCAAGGCCATTAAGTAATACTGCAAGACAACATGGCAAAGATTTGAACTTTTATGTCCTGAATTAAATACTAAAGGTTTTGTAAAACCAAACACAACACAAACCCTCAGTATTTTTTAGTATTCTGGTGGCAGCATCATGTTATGGGTATGCTTGTCATCGGCAGGGACTGGGGAGTTTGTCAGGATGAAAATAAATATGAAAAGGAGCAAAGCCCAGGTAAAAAGTTAGAGGAAAACCAGCCTCAGTCTTCTTCAAACCTAACCCTGGGATAGTTAAATTTTTCAGCGGGACAAATGTTTATGCCAAAGACACACCAGAGTCGCTTTCCAAAAGCTTTTCCTGAGTGGTCTAGTCTCAGTCCTGACTTAAATTTGCTTGAAAATCAGAGACAAGGTTTGACGATTGCTGTTAATTAATAATGGTTCCCAACTAAATTTACTGAACTTGAGCAATTTTGTCAAAAACAATGGACATACAGTGAGTGTACAAAACATTAAGAACACCTACCTAATAATAAGTTGCACCCCCTTTTTACCCTCAGAACAGCCTCAATTTGTTGGTGCATGGACTCTAAAAGGTGTCGAAAGAGCAAAAAGACAGACTACGATTTGCAACTGCACATGGGGACAAATATTGTACTTTTTGGAGAAATGTCCTCTGGTCTGATGAAAGAAAAATACAATTGTTTGGTAATAATGACCACCGTTATGTTTGGAGGAAAAATGGGGAGGCTTGTAAGCCGAAGAACTCCATCCCAACCGTGAAGCACGGGGGTGGCAGCATCATGCTGTGGGGTGCTTTGCTGCAGCACTTCACAAAATAGATGGCATCATGAGGAACAAAAATGATGTGGATATATTGAAGCAACATCTCAAGACATCAGGCAGGAAGTTAAAACTTGGTCGCAAATGAGTCTTCCAAATGGACAATGACCCCAAGCATTCTTCCAAAGTTGTGGCAAAATGGCTTAAGGACAACAAAGTCAAGGTATTGGAGTGGCCATCACAAAGCCCTGACCTCAATCCTATTGGAAATGTGTGGGCAGAACTGAAAAAGCGTGTGCGAGCAAGGAGGCCTACAAACCTGACTCCGTTACACCAGCTCTGTCAGGAGGAATGGGCCAATATTCACCCAAATTGTGGGAAGCTTGTGGAAGATTACCCGAAGTGTTTGACCCAAGTTAAACAATTTAAAGGCAATGCTACAAAATATAAATTGAGTGTATGTAAATTTCTGACCCTCTGGGATTGTGATGAAAGAAATAAAAGTTGAAATAAAACGTTCTCTCTACTATTATTCTGACATTTCACGTTCTTAAAATAAAGTGGTGATCCTAACTGACCTAAAACAGGGAATTTTTACAAGGATTAAATGTCAGGAAATGTGAAAAACGGAGTTGAAATGTATTTTGGCTAAGGTGCGTGTAAACTTCCGACTTCAACTGTAGACAATCCATCTCTCAATCATTTCAAAGCTTAAAAATCATTCTTTAACCTGTCTCCTCCCCCTCGTCTACACGGATTAAAGTGGATTTAACAAGAGACAAACACAGTCTGCTTTAAACTAACTAACACACAAACAATGATACGTTTTCATGTCTTTATTGAACACAGCACGTAAACATTCACAGTGCAGGGTGGGAAAAGTATGTGAACCCTTGGATTTAATAACTGGTTGACCCTCCTTTGGCAGCAATAACCTCAACCAAACGTTTTCTGTAGTTGTGGATCAGATCGGCACAACGGTCAGGAGGAATTTTGGACCATTCCTCTTTACAAAACTGTTTCAGTTCAGCAATATTCTTAGGATGTCTGATGTGAACAGCTCTCGAGGTCATGCCACAGGATTTTAAATCAGGTTGAGGTCAGGACTCTGACTGGACCACTCCAAATGGCTTTGACTGTGTTTGTCTGTTGCTGTGACTAAGATGAAGATCAGATCCATTTTTATGACTAATTAATGTAGAAATCCAAGTAATTCCAAAAGGTTCACCTACTTTTTCTTGACACTGTAGTTTAAATGTGTTGCTGTTCTTGTCTATTGGTGTTCTGTATTTTGTAATGTTCTATGTTTAGTGTTCTTTATTCGTAGTGTTTTTTTGTCATGTGGTTTAGTGTTCTTTAGTCATGTGGTTTAGTGTTCTTTAGTCATGTGTTTAGTGTTCTTTAGTCATGTGTTTAGTGTTCTTTAGTCATGTGGTTTGTGTTCTTTAGTCATGTGGTTTGTGTTCTTTAGTCATGTGGTTTGTGTTCTTTATTCGTAGTGTTCTTTAGTCATGTGTTTAGTGTTTTTTAGTCATGTGTTTAGTGTTCTTTAGTCATGTGGTTTGTGTTCTTTAGTCATGTGTTTAGTGTTCTTTAGTCATGTGGTTTGTGTTCTTTAGTCATGTGTTTAGTGTTCTTTAGTCATGTGGTTTGTGTTCTTTAGTCATGTGTTTAGTGTTCTTTATTCGTAGTGTTTTTTTGTCATGTGGTTTAGTGTTCTTTAGTCATGTGGTTTAGTGTTCTTTAGTCATGTGTTTAGTGTTCTTTAGTCATGTGGTTTGTGTTCTTTAGTCATGTGGTTTGTGTTCTTTAGTCATGTGGTTTGTGTTCTTTAGTCATGTGGTTTGTGTTCTTTAGTCATGTGGTTTGTGTTCTTTATTCATAGTGTTCTTTAGTCATGTGTTTAGTGTTTTTTAGTCATGTGTTTAGTGTTCTTTAGTCATGTGGTTTGTGTTCTTTAGTCATGTGTTTAGTGTTCTTTAGTCATGTGGTTTGTGTTCTTTAGTCATGTGTTTAGTGTTCTTTAGTCATGTGGTTTGTGTTCTTTAGTCATGTGTTTAGTGTTCTTTATTCGTAGTGTTTTTTTGTCATGTGGTTTAGTGTTCTTTAGTCATGTGGTTTGTGTTCTTTAGTCATGTGTTTAGTGTTCTTTAGTCATGTGGTTTAGTGTTCTTTAGTCATGTGGTTTAGTGTTCTTTAGTCATGTGTTTAGTGTTCTTTAGTCATGCGTTTAGTGTTCTTTAGTCATGTGGTTTAGTGTTCTTTAGTCATGTGGTTTGTGTTCTTTAGTCATTTGGTTTAGTGTTCTTTAGTCATGTGGTTTGTGTTCTTTAGTCATGTGTTTAGTGTTCTTTAGTCATGTGGTTTGTGTTCTTTAGTCATGTGTTTAGTGTTCTTTATTCGTAGTGTTTTTTTGTCATGTGGTTTAGTGTTCTTTAGTCATGTGGTTTAGTGTTCTTTAGTCATGTGTTTAGTGTTCTTTAGTCATGTGTTTAGTGTTCTTTAGTCATGTGGTTTGTGTTCTTTAGTCATGTGGTTTGTGTTCTTTAGTCATGTGGTTTGTGTTCTTTATTCGTAGTGTTCTTTAGTCATGTGTTTAGTGTTTTTTAGTCATGTGTTTAGTGTTCTTTAGTCATGTGGTTTGTGTTCTTTAGTCATGTGTTTAGTGTTCTTTAGTCAAGTGGTTTGTGTTCTTTAGTCATGTGTTTAGTGTTCTTTAGTCATGTGGTTTGTGTTCTTTAGTCATGTGGTTTGTGTTCTTTAGTCATGTGTTTAGTGTTCTTTATTCGTAGTGTTTTTTTGTCATGTGGTTTAGTGTTCTTTAGTCATGTGGTTTGTGTTCTTTAGTCATGTGTTTAGTGTTCTTTAGTCATGTGGTTTAGTGTTCTTTAGTCATGTGGTTTAGTGTTCTTTAGTCATGTGTTTAGTGTTCTTTAGTCATGTGTTTAGTGTTCTTTAGTCATGTGTTTAGTGTTCTTTAGTCATGTGGTTTAGTGTTCTTTAGTCATGTGGTTTGTGTTCTTTAGTCATTTGGTTTAGTGTTTTTTAGTCATGTGGTTTGTGTTCTTTAGTCATGTGTTTAGTGTTCTTTAGTCATGTGGTTTGTGTTCTTTAGTCATGTGTTTAGTGTTCTTTATTCGTAGTGTTTTTTTGTCATGTGGTTTAGTGTTCTTTAGTCATGTGGTTTAGTGTTCTTTAGTCATGTGTTTAGTGTTCTTTAGTCATGTGGTTTGTGTTCTTTAGTCATGTGGTTTGTGTTCTTTAGTCATGTGGTTTGTGTTCTTTAGTCATGTGGTTTGTGTTCTTTAGTCATGTGGTTTGTGTTCTTTATTCGTAGTGTTCTTTAGTCATGTGTTTAGTGTTTTTTAGTCATGTGTTTAGTGTTCTTTAGTCATGTGGTTTGTGTTCTTTAGTCATGTGTTTAGTGTTCTTTAGTCATGTGGTTTGTGTTCTTTAGTCATGTGTTTAGTGTTCTTTAGTCATGTGGTTTGTGTTCTTTAGTCATGTGTTTAGTGTTCTTTATTCGTAGTGTTTTTTTGTCATGTGGTTTAGTGTTCTTTAGTCATGTGGTTTGTGTTCTTTAGTCATGTGTTTAGTGTTCTTTAGTCATGTGGTTTAGTGTTCTTTAGTCATGTGGTTTAGTGTTCTTTAGTCATGTGTTTAGTGTTCTTTAGTCATGCGTTTAGTGTTCTTTAGTCATGTGGTTTAGTGTTCTTTAGTCATGTGGTTTGTGTTCTTTAGTCATTTGGTTTAGTGTTCTTTAGTCATGTGGTTTGTGTTCTTTAGTCATGTGTTTAGTGTTCTTTAGTCATGTGGTTTGTGTTCTTTAGTCATGTGTTTAGTGTTCTTTATTCGTAGTGTTTTTTTGTCATGTGGTTTAGTGTTCTTTAGTCATGTGGTTTAGTGTTCTTTAGTCATGTGTTTAGTGTTCTTTAGTCATGTGTTTAGTGTTCTTTAGTCATGTGGTTTGTGTTCTTTAGGCATGTGGTTTGTGTTCTTTAGTCATGTGTTTAGTGTTCTTTAGTCATGTGGTTTGTGTTCTTTAGTCATGTGGTTTGTGTTCTTTAGTCATGTGGTTTGTGTTCTTTATTCGTAGTGTTCTTTAGTCATGTGTTTAGTGTTTTTTAGTCATGTGTTTAGTGTTCTTTAGTCATGTGGTTTGTGTTCTTTAGTCATGTGTTTAGTGTTCTTTAGTCATGTGGTTTGTGTTCTTTAGTCATGTGTTTAGTGTTCTTTAGTCATGTGGTTTGTGTTCTTTAGTCATGTGTTTAGTGTTCTTTATTCGTAGTGTTTTTTTGTCATGTGGTTTAGTGTTCTTTAGTCATGTGGTTTGTGTTCTTTAGTCATGTGGTTTGTGTTCTTTAGTCATGTGGTTTGTGTTCTTTAGTCATGTGGTTTAGTGTTCTTTAGTCATGTGGTTTGTGTTCTTTAGTCATGTGGTTTGTGTTCTTTAGTCATGTGGTTTAGTGTTCTTTAGTCATGTGGTTTGTGTTCTTTAGTCATGTGTTTAGTGTTCTTTAGTCATGTGGTTTAGTGTTCTTTAGTCATGTGGTTTAGTGTTCTTTAGTCATGTGGTTTAGTGTTCTTTAGTCATGTGGTTTGTGTTCTTTAGTCATGTGGTTTAGTGTTCTTTAGTCATGTGGTTTAGTGTTCTTTAGTCATGTGTTTAGTGTTCTTTAGTCATGTGGTTTGTGTTCTTTAGTCATGTGGTTTGTGTTCTTTAGTCATGTGGTTTGTGTTCTTTATTCGTAGTGTTCTTTAGTCATGTGGTTTAGTGTTCTTTAGTCATGTGGTTTAGTGTTCTTTAGTCATGTGGTTTAGTGTTCTTTAGTCATGTGGTTTGTGTTCTTTAGTCATGTGTTTAGTGTTCTTTAGTCATGTGGTTTAGTGTTCTTTAGTCATGTGGTTTAGTGTTCTTTAGTCATGTGGTTTAGTGTTCTTTAGTCATGTGGTTTGTGTTCTTTAGTCATGTGGTTTAGTGTTCTTTAGTCATGTGTTTAGTGTTCTTTAGTCATGTGGTTAGTGTTCTTTAGTCATGTGTTTAGTGTTCTTTAGTCATGTGGTTTGTGTTCTTTAGTCATGTGTTTAGTGTTCTTTAGTCATGTGGTTTGTGTTCTTTAGTCATGTGTTTAGTGTTCTTTATTCGTAGTGTTTTTTTGTCATGTGGTTTAGTGTTCTTTAGTCATGTGGTTTAGTGTTCTTTAGTCATGTGTTTAGTGTTCTTTAGTCATGTGTTTAGTGTTCTTTAGTCATGTGTTTAGTGTTCTTTAGTCATGTGGTTTAGTGTTCTTTAGTCATGTGGTTTAGTGTTCTTTAGTCATGTGGTTTAGTGTTCTTTAGTCATGTGGTTTGTGTTCTTTAGTCATGTGGTTTGTGTTCTTTAGTCATGTGGTTTGTGTTCTTTAGTCATGTGGTTTGTGTTCTTTAGTCATGTGGTTTGTGTTCTTTAGTCATGTGGTTTGTGTTCTTTAGTCATGTGGTTTGTGTTCTTTAGTCATGTGGTTTAGTGTTCTTTAGTCATGTGGTTTAGTGTTCTTTAGTCATGTGGTTTGTGTTCTTTAGTCATGTGGTTTAGTGTCCTTTAGTCATGTGGTTTAGTGTTCTTTAGTCATGTGGTTTAGTGTTCTTTAGTCATGTGGTTTAGTGTTCTTTAGTCATGTGGTTTGTGTTCTTTAGTCATGTGGTTTAGTGTTCTTTAGTCATGTGGTTTAGTGTTCTTTAGTCATGTGGTTTGTGTTCTTTAGTCATGTGGTTTGTGTTCTTTAGTCATGTGGTTTGTGTTCTTTAGTCATGTGGTTTGTGTTCTTTAGTCATGTGGTTTGTGTTCTTTAGTCATGTGGTTTGTGTTCTTTAGTCATGTGGTTTGTGTTCTTTAGTCATGTGGTTTAGTGTTCTTTAGTCATGTGGTTTGTGTTCTTTAGTCATGTGGTTTAGTGTTCTTTAGTCATGTGGTTTAGTGTTCTTTAGTCATGTGGTTTGTGTTCTTTAGTCATGTGTTTAGTGTTCTTTAGTCATGTGGTTTAGTGTTCTTTAGTCATGTGGTTTAGTGTTCTTTAGTCATGTGGTTTAGTGTTCTTTAGTCATGTGGTTTGTGTTCTTTAGTCATGTGGTTTAGTGTTCTTTAGTCATGTGGTTTAGTGTTCTTTAGTCATGTGTTTAGTGTTCTTTAGTCATGTGGTTTGTGTTCTTTAGTCATGTGGTTTGTGTTCTTTAGTCATGTGGTTTGTGTTCTTTATTCGTAGTGTTCTTTAGTCATGTGGTTTAGTGTTCTTTAGTCATGTGGTTTAGTGTTCTTTAGTCATGTGGTTTAGTGTTCTTTAGTCATGTGGTTTGTGTTCTTTAGTCATGTGTTTAGTGTTCTTTAGTCATGTGGTTTAGTGTTCTTTAGTCATGTGGTTTAGTGTTCTTCAGTCATGTGGTTTAGTGTTCTTTAGTCATGTGGTTTGTGTTCTTTAGTCATGTGGTTTAGTGTTCTTTAGTCATGTGGTTTAGTGTTCTTTAGTCATGTGTTTAGTGTTCTTTAGTCATGTGGTTTGTGTTCTTTAGTCATGTGGTTTGTGTTCTTTAGTCATGTGGTTTGTGTTCTTTATTCGTAGTGTTCTTTAGTCATGTGGTTTAGTGTTCTTTAGTCATGTGTTTTGTGTTCTTTAGTAATGTGTTTAGTGTTCTTTAGTCATGTGGTTTGTGTTCTTTATTCGTAGTGTTCTTTAGTCATGTGGTTTAGTGTTCTTTAGTCATGTGGTTTAGTGTTCTTTAGTCATGTGGTTTGTGTTCTTTAGTCATGTGGTTTGTGTTCTTTAGTCATGTGGTTTGTGTTCTTTAGTCATGTGGTTTAGTGTTCTTTAGTCATGTGGTTTGTGTTCTTTAGTCATGTGGTTTGTGTTCTTTAGTCATGTGGTTTGTGTTCTTTAGTCATGTGGTTTGTGTTCTTTAGTCATGTGGTTTGTGTTCTTTAGTCATGTGGTTTGTGTTCTTTAGTCATGTGGTTTGTGTTCTTTAGTCATGTGGTTTGTGTTCTTTAGTCATGTGGTTTGTGTTCTTTAGTCATGTGGTTTGTGTTCTTTAGTCATGTGTTTAGTGTTCTTTAGTCATGTGTTTAGTGTTCTTTAGTCATGTGGTTTAGTGTTCTTTAGTCATCTGGTTTAGTGTTCTTTAGTCATGTGGTTTAGTGTTCTTTAGTCATGTGGTTTAGTGTTCTTTAGTCATGTGGTTTAGTGTTCTTTAGTCATGTGGTTTAGTGTTCTTTAGTCATGTGGTTTAGTGTTCTTTAGTCATGTGGTTTGTGTTCTTTAGGCATGTGGTTTGTGTTCTTTAGTCATGTGGTTTAGTGTTCTTTAGTCATGTGGTTTAGTGTTCTTTAGTCATGTGGTTTAGTGTTCTTTAGTCATGTGGTTTGTGTTCTTTAGTCATGTGGTTTGTGTTCTTTAGTCATGTGGTTTAGTGTTCTTTAGTCATGTGGTTTGTGTTCTTTAGTCATGTGGTTTGTGTTCTTTAGTCATGTGGTTTGTGTTCTTTATTCGTAGTGTTCTTTAGTCATGTGGTTTAGTGTTCTTTAGTCATGTGGTTTAGTGTTCTTTAGTCATGTGTTTAGTGTTCTTTAGTCATGTGGTTTGTGTTCTTTATTCGTAGTGTTTAGTGTTCTTTAGTCATGTGGTTTAGTGTTCTTTAGTCATGTGCTTAGTGTTCTTTAGTCATGTGGTTTGTGTTCTTTAGTCATGTGTTTAGTGTTCTTTAGTCATGTGTTTAGTGTTCTTTAGTCATGTGGTTTAGTGTTCTTTAGTCATGTGGTTTAGTGTTCTTTAGTCATGTGGTTTAGTGTTCTTTAGTCATGTGGTTTAGTGTTCTTTAGTCATGTGGTTTAGTGTTCTTTAGTCATGTGGTTTAGTGTTCTTTAGTCATGTGGTTTGTGTTCTTTAGTCATGTGGTTTGTGTTCTTTAGTCATGTGGTTTGTGTTCTTTAGTCATGTGGTTTAGTGTTCTTTAGTCATGTGGTTTAGTGTTCTTTAATCATGTGGTTTAGTGTTCTTTAGTCATGTGGTTTAGTGTTCTTTAGTCATGTGGTTTGTGTTCTTTAGTCATGTGGTTTGTGTTCTTTATTCGTAGTGTTCTTTAGTCATGTGGTTTAGTGTTCTTTAGTCATGTGTTTAGTGTTCTTTAGTCATGTGGTTTGTGTTCTTTAGTCATGTGGTTTGTGTTCTTTATTCGTAGTGTTCTTTAGTCATGTGGTTTAGTGTTCTTTAGTCATGTGGTTTGTGTTCTTTAGTCATGTGGTTTAGTGTTCTTTAGTCATGTGTTTAGTGTTCTTTAGTCATGTGGTTTGTGTGGACCCCAACAACTAATGGGGACCTGAATAAAATCATTAATGCCAAACTGATGCAGGTGGGGATAAAGGCCTAAATGAAGGCCTACATTTGAATCAGACCATTTGCCTACTTGGCTCATAGGTTTGTGTAAATTCCTCTGTGTTTACGTGGTACTTACAGAGGCAGGTACAGTCTTATTCATATAGTTTTCAAATAAAAAGTCAGTGGAGGGAAAACAATAGGATACTTAGCGGGGGAGGGGAGCTTTACATTATAGACGGCTGGGAGGAATGGCTGCAGCAGAAAATAAACATAAATAAAAAACTATTATGCTAAATAGTTATTATCTGGCTAGTAAATGGTGGGCCTATAGGGGGGGGCGGTCCAATGTGTTTCAAATGCCAAAGCCGATATCTGGTCCAAGTCAATGGTCCAAGTCAATAGCCCCTTTATAGGCCTAAATAAATCAACTCCATATGAAGGGGGGGGGAAACAACTAAGGGTAACAACTTTAAGTACTCTACTTTATAACAAAATGTGTCCATGTATGTTCTTGAAACACATGTTGTTTTGATTGAAGACTCAGATTGGTCACCTGAGTCAGCAGGACGACAGGTATAACAGGCCTGCCTGTTCGGCGCATATCTCCATGCCCCCACTGCGCCTGCGTTCCCAGCATATTGAAACAGAGGCGCAGTTGTCTGACAGAGTTGAGAGATACAGTAAGATAGATACAGTACGATAGACACAACGAGGAAAACATCGCGTCGCACGTTCGCCACCTACCTGTTGAATATCACCGCCGTTTAATTTGCAAGTTTGGGGTTGGGTTGACGAGTCACTCACTGTCGAAGAACAAAGTCGAACCTGGAAAAAGGAGAGTCAGTCGAGGTTTTGTCGAGGTAAATGCGGAAGGAAAGAGGATTTGTGCAACTGGTAGCCACTCCAATGTTCTAACCGGACCGACAGACCAAAGGATTTATCAACCGATCAAACCGATTTATTGACGCCAAAAAACCACAATGCCTTTAGGACTGAGGAGAAAGAAGAACAAGTCGAGAGAGAGCTCGAACCTGGTGGAGAATGAGGAGGTCGGTGGACACGCAACTGGGAGCTCCGTGAAGTCGACCGTAAACGGAGCGGGGCTCCCACCGCCACCTGCCAACCTGCGGCCCAAACTAGTGTTCCACACTCAGCTCGCCCACGGCAGCCCCACGGGAAGGATCGAGGGATTTAGTAACGTCAAAGAACTCTACGGGAAAATAGCTGATACGTTCAATTTAAGTCCACCAGAGGTATGTTTTTTTTTAACAACTTTTGTAGTTGTAGACCGATAAAACGAGGTTTTCTGAATGCCAAAACGGGGCAAAGTTTTTGCGCAAGGTGCGCCCTGACCGTGCCGCTTACCTACGCACAAAGAGGCTGAGTTTGACGTTCGCTAGACTGAGGATAAGCAGTACCTGGTAGAAGTGAGTCAGAACCAAGCCTTATTTATCCTAGGCTACATGAGACCTCACATGGTTTGACAGGTATTCCATTTAACTGTAGTTTCTGGGGCAATTTGGTGAGACTATTGTCCCTGTTCAGTTTAGGGAATAATAATGACATCAAAATAAATATAATAACTTATTATTTTAATAGATTGGGCTGTATGGGCATCTGTGTTTACATGATCATTGAGTCACATTAATAAATGGGGCTATATTTACATGGTCATTGAATCACATTAATAAATGGGGCTATATTTACATGATCATTGAATCACATTAATAAATGGGGCTATATTTACCTGGTCATTGAATCACATTAATAAATGGGGCTATATTTACCTGGTCATTGAATCACATTGAGAAGTTTAACAACTGTACAGGTTTTTGGTTCATAGAAAATCCTTCTTGATTCTCTTTGAGATAGTTGGACTCTGTTTACGTGGTTAAATACCATCCTCTTTGAAGAGAATGAAGGCCTCGACTCACAGACAGACAGACATTAGGAAAAGGTATTTCTCTACGGTGAGGGAGAGAAAAAAAAAACAACCATGTCTCCGTAAACAACAAGTGCATGTTCACATCCCATTCTGTCAGCCAACATCCCTGAGCCTGTTCACATCCCATTCTGTCAGCCCTCATCCCTGAGCCTGTTCACATCCCATTCTGTCAGCCCTCATCCCTGAGCCTGTTCACATCCCATTCTGTCAGCCCTCATCCCTGAGCCTGTTCACATCCCATTCTGTCAGCCCTCATCCCTGAGCCTGTTCACATCCCATTCTGTCAGCCCTCATCCCTGAGCCTGTTCACATCCCATTCTGTCAGCCCTCATCCCTGAGCCTGTTCACATCCCATTCTGTCAGCCCTCATCCCTGAGCCTGTTCACATCCCATTCTGTCAGCCCTCATCCCTGAGCCTGTTCACATCCCATTCTGTCAGCCCTCATCCCTGAGCCTGTTCACATCCCATTCTGTCAGCCCTCATCCCTGAGCCTGTTCACATCCCATTCTGTCAGCCCTCATCCCTGAGCCTGTTCACATCCCATTCTGTCAGCCCACATCCCTGAGCCTGTTCACATCCCATTCTGTCAGCCCTCATCCCTGAGCCTGTTCACATCCCATTCTGTCAGCCCTCATCCCTGAGCCTGTTCACATCCCATTCTGTCAGCCCTCATCCCTGAGCCTGTTCACATCCCATTCTGTCAGCCCTCATCCCTGAGCCTGTTCACATCCCATTCTGTCAGCCCTCATCCCTGAGCCTGTTCACATCCCATTCTGTCAGCCCTCATCCCTGAGCCTGTTCACATCCCATTCTGTCAGCCAACATCCCTGAGCCTGTTCACATCCCATTCTGTCAGCCCTCATCCCTGAGCCTGTTCACATCCCATTCTGTCAGCCCTCATCCCTGAGCCTGTTCACATCCCATTCTGTCAGCCCTCATCCCTGAGCCTGTTCACATCCCATTCTGTCAGCCCTCATCCCTGAGCCTGCCAGGCTCGGCTACCAAGGCCATACATCCCAAATCGCACCCTATTCCCTATAGGCCCTGGCCAAAGGTAGTGCACTAAAAGAGGATAGGGTGCCATTTAGGCCTCAGTCATTGTGCTGTCGGTCTTTGTTAAATGAGTCTGTGAGTGACATGTCTGTCTTTTGTCTTTCTGAGCTGGACCTGATAGGTTGGCCGACCAGCCCGCCTCTGCTATCACACAGGGACACATTTGAGCTGGAGCCATCGTTTTACACACACACCACCAACGTAGATGATCCCACAGTGACAGATATATGAGAGAGAGATATATGAGAGAGAGAGAGAGAGAGAGAGATTGATTCTCAGGAACCAGACAAACCAGACCGATGGACAAACTGGGGAAACAAAAAAAACATAAAGTTAAAAACATTTTAAAAAACAAAGTTAAACAAACATAATGTCTTTTTATCTGACCTTAACAGAAACTCAACCGTTTCCCAATGCATCTGTTGCATCACTACTACCAGACATTGCTATTATGTCTAATAATTTCTTTCCAAACGTGCCCCGACTTCGCCCGACAACTCAAAGTGAGTTCTTCCGCAGCATACTAGGAAGTCGTTTGTGGTGACATCCAAAATGAGGGCTTTTGGTACAAAACAAAGTCATCAGCGATTGGATCATCTCCTAACCAATTAGAGTATCAAAGCCAATTACACATTTTCAAAACGCAGCTTTACACACCTGGCTCTGGCACAACTCAATCGGTTTCTGCGACCAATCAGAAGGTCTAGAATGGATTTCCATTCTAGAATCCCCCGGGGAGGTACTCCGATCCAGACTCATTGTAGAGAAGAAACTAATGTCTGTGGGCGTGGCCTCGCGTTTGGCCGGAACAAGGAGTAACCAGACAAGTCCCGTCTCCCAACGTGTTTGAACATGACTCCTCTTTCTTGGTTTGTGAGCATGTTGTTGAAAACATATCTTCACTACAGGATAGGGGCTGTTTGATACCCATTTTGGACTGTGTTGTATGTTTAATTTTTAAACAGACCTCATGATCTGGGAATAGGGGAGAAACTAGATCTGTTGTATCTCCCAAAGAGAGGCAGGGAGGTGTTGTGGTGGTTGGAATCTCCCAAATCTCCCAAAGGAAGTCCCCTACTTCCTGCCGGTGGGCACAGCCTAAAGACCATCCTGATAAAGCCTCTCTGTCCTGGACCATGGGTCTTCAGGGAGACGAGTTAGAGCTAACCACACCCCTACAACTTTCTACTTTGTCAACTACTTGGCAGAAGTGTAATATAGTATTGACCCAAATATTATTTTGGTGAGACCGGTAAGGTAAGTTGCCAGACAAAAAAAAGACAGCTGTGATTTATTGTTTGGTATACCTTAACGTCAGCTAGGGCTTTGTATAGGAAATAGAGGTCGACCGATTATGATTTTTCAACGCTGATACCGTTTATTGGAGGACCAAAAAAGCCGATACAAATAAATAAATCAGCCGATTTAAAAATCGGTAATAATGACAATTACAACAATACTGAATGAACACTTAATATAATACATCAATAAAATACATTTAGCCTCAAATAAATAATGAAACATGTTCAATTTGCAAAAACAAAGTGTTGGAGAAGAAAGTAAAAGTGCAATATGTGCCATGTAAGAAAGCTAACGTTTCAGTTCCTTGCTCAGAACATGAGAACATATGAAAGCTGGTGGTTCCTTTTAACATGAGTCTTCAATATTCCCAGGTAAGAGGTTTTAGGTTGTAGTTATAGGAATTATAGGACTATTTCCCTTTATACCATTTGTATTTCATTAACCTTTGACTATTGATGTTCTTATAGGCACTTTAGTATTGCCAGTGTAACAGTGTAGCTTCCGTCCCTCTCCTCGCTCCTCCCTGGGCTCGAAACAGGAACACAACGACAACAGCCACCCTAGAAGCAGCGTCACCCATGCAGAGCAAGGGGAACAACTACTAGAAGGCTCAGAGAGAGTGACGTTTGAAACGCTATTAGCGCACGCTAACTAGCTAGCCATTTCACATCGGTTACACCAGCCTCATCTCGGGAGTTGATAGGCTTGAAGTCATAAACAGCGCAATGCTTGACGCACAACGAAGAGCTGCTGGCAAAACGCACGAAAGTGCTGTTTGAATGAATGTTTACGCACCTGCTTCTGCCTACCACCGCTCAGTCAGATACTTAGATACTTGTATGCTTGTATGCTCAGTCAGATTATATGCAACGCAGGACACGCTAGATAATATCTAGTAATATCAACCATGTGTAGTTAACTAGTGATTATGATTGATTGTTTTTTTATAAGATAAGTTTAATGCTAGCTAGCAACTTACCTTGGCTTACTGCATTCGCGTAACAGGCAGGCTCCTTGTGGAGTGCAACGAGAGAGAGGCAGGTCGTAATTGCCTTGGACGAGTTAACTGTACGGTTGCAAGATTGGATCCCCCGAGCTGACAAGGTGAAAATCTGTCGTTCTGCCCCTGAACGAGGCAGTTAACCCACCGTTCCTAGGCCGTCATTGAAAATAAGAATGTGTTCTTAAATGACTTGCCTAGTTAAATAAAAGGTATATACATATTTTAAAAAGTACAATTTTTTTTTTATTTTTAATCGGCGCCCAAAAATACCGATTTCCGATTGTTATGAAAACTTGAAATCGGCCCTAATTAAATCGGCCGTTCCGATTAATCGGTCGACCTCTAATAGGAAATCACTTGAACACTCATTGTGCAAGTCAGACTTGTTGTGAACATGGTCTCCATTACCATGGCTTACCTAAAACACAAACCTTCAGTCCAATTCATCACCGCCGTGATGTCTGGGATTCTGTGTATTACCACACACGTCGTCACCTCAGGATTCTGTGTATTACCACACACGTCGTCACCTCAGGATTCTGTGTATTACCACACACGTCGTCACCTCAGGATTCTGTGTATTACCACACACGTCTTCACCTCAGGATTCTGTGTATTACCACACACGCCGTCACCTCAGGATTCTGTGTATTACCACACACGTCATCACCTCAGGATTCTGTGTATTACCACACACGTCGTCACCTCAGGATTCTGTGTATTACCACACACGTCGTCACCTCAGGATTCTGTGTATTACCACACACGTCGTCACCTCAGGATTCTGTGTATTACCACACACGTCGTCACCTCAGGATTCTGTGTATTACCACACACGTCGTCACCTCAGGATTCTGTGTATTACCACACACGTCGTCACCTCAGGATTCTGTGTATTACCACACACGTCGTCACCTCAGGATTCTGTGTATTACCACACACGTCGTCACCTCAGGATTCTGTGTATTACCACACACGTCATCACCTCAGGATTCTGTGTATTACCACACACGTCTTCACCTCAGGATTCTGTGTATTACCACACACGTCGTCGCCTCAGGATTCTGTGTATTACCACACACGTCGTCACCTCAGGATTCTGTGTATTACCACACACGTCATCACCTCAGGATTCTGTGTATTACCACACACGTCGTCACCTCAGGATTCTGTGTATTACCACACACGTCGTCACCTCAGGATTCTGTGTATTACCACACACGTCATCACCTCAGGATTCTGTGTATTACCACACACGTCTTCACCTCAGGATTCTGTGTATTACCACACACGTCGTCGCCTCAGGATTCTGTGTATTACCACACACGTCGTCGCCGCAGGATTCTGTGTATTACCACACACGTCGTCGCCTCAGGATTCTGTGTATTACCACACACGTCGTCACCTCAGGATTCTGTGTATTACCACACACGTCGTCACCTCAGGATTCTGTGTATTACCACACACGTCGTCACCTCAGGATTCTGTGTATTACCACACACGTCGTCACCTCAGGATTCTGTGTATTACCACACACGTCGTCACCTCAGGATTCTGTGTATTACCACACACGTCGTCACCTCAGGATTCTGTGTATTACCACACACGTCGTCACCTCAGGATTCTGTGTATTACCACACACGTCGTCACCTCAGGATTCTGTGTATTACCACACACGTCGTCACCTCAGGATTCTGTGTATTACCACACACGTCGTCACCTCAGGATTCTGTGTATTACCACACACGTCGTCACCTCAGGATTCTGTGTATTACCACACACGTCGTCACCTCAGGATTCTGTGTATTACCACACACGTCTTCACCTCAGGATTCTGTGTATTACCACACACGTCGTCGCCTCAGGATTCTGTGTATTACCACACACGTCGTCGCCTCAGGATTCTGTGTATTACCACAGACGTCGTCGCCTCAGGATTCTGTGTATTACCACACACGTCATCACCTCAGGATTCTGTGTATTACCACACACGTCGTCACCTCAGGATTCTGTGTATTACCACACACGTCGTCACCTCAGGATTCTGTGTATTACCACACACGTCATCACCTCAGGATTCTGTGTATTACCACACACGTCGTCACCTCAGGATTTTGTGTATTACCACACACGTCGTCACCTCAGGATTCTGTGTATTACCACACACACGTCGTCACCTCAGGATTCTGTGTATTACCACACACGTCGTCACCTCAGGATTCTGTGTATTACCACACACACGTCGTCACCTCAGGATTCTGTGTATTACCACACACACGTCGTCACCTCAGGATTCTGTGTATTACCACAGACGTCGTCACCTCAGGATTCTGTGTATTACCACACACGTCGTCACCTCAGGATTCTGAAGGAGACGTGGAGAAAGCAGTCCTCATCTCTCACTGAGCTCTGTCATGAGGACGTTGTACAGCGTAGAAGCTAGGCTTACTCCAGTCACAGGTGATCTGTACCTGTGACTACAGGTCAAAGTCTGCTGCAGTAGAGATTTTTACTACAGGTGAGTTACCAGGACCACAGGTGTGGCTCTCTGGCAGGCAGCGTGACCTGCAGCCTGTCTCTGTCCACCTGCCGTCTCTATGCATCTACCTGTACTATTGGCTAGCTACTAGGGTTAGACTGTGTGTGGTCTCTGTGTACCTATCTGGCTGTACTATTGGCTAGCTACTAGGGTTAGACTGTGTGTGGTCTCTGTGTACCCATCTACCTGTACTATTGGCTAGGGTTAGGCCTTGGTTTTTGTGGGCCTGGGCAATATGGCCTAAAAAAAAAAATCAGATCTACATTTTCTTTCAAACTTTTATGGGTGCTTCCATGATATCTAATTTAAAAAAAATCTAAATCAATTTTGTTGTACATTTTAAAGATCAAATACAAACAGTCAGCTATGGTCTAATGAAATCAGAGCTTGCGAAGTTACAAATAGGCTGAATAGAAACCTTCCACAACCATAAGACCCACTAATAATTACATTATTTTATCAAAATAGTTTAACCTGCTTTTGTGCAGTAATCACTGATCTGTCTTTCAAGTCTGTGAAAATGGCTTTTTTTTTCTGTGTTACAAATTTAACATGACCATAACGCACGTTCACTAATAATGACTGACTTATTCAGCACGTGGGCTTTGAGTAGCTCTCTGGCAGCGTGACCAGCAACCTGTCTGTCCACCTGCCGTCTCTATGTACAGTGCCTTGCGAAAGTATTCGGCCCCCTTGAACTTTGCGACCTTTTGCCACATTTCAGGCTTCAAACATAAAGATATAAAACTGAATTTTTTTGTGAAGAATCAACAACAAGTGGGACACAATCATGAAGTGGAACGACATTTATTGGATATTTCAAACTTTTTTAACAAATCAAAAACTGAACAATTGGGCGTGAAAAATTATTCAGCCCCTTTACTTTCAGTGCAGCAAACTCTCTCCAGAAGTTCAGTGAGGATCTCTGAATGATCCAATGTTGTGCCAAGCTTGTAGTGTCATACCCAAGAAGACTCAAGGATGTGATCGCTGCCAAAAGGTGCTTCAACAAAGTACTGAGTAAAGGGTCTGAATACTTATGTAAATGTTATATTTCAGTTTTGTATGTTTAATACATTTGGAAAAATGTCTAACTGTTTTTGCTTTGTCATTTATGGTGTGTTTTGTGTAGATTAAGGGATTTTTGAATAAGGCTGTAACATAACAAAGTGGAAAAAGTCAAAGGGTCTGAATACTTTCTAAATGCCCTGTACCTATCGGTGCTATTAGCTCAGGTAGGGCTGTGCTCTCTGTGTACCCATCTGCACTGCTTGGGCTCACCACGTCATTTGGTTACAGTTTGAATACTTCAGCTTCCTCCGACCAGGTGTAGCTTGTTGTCTCTTTCTTTATTGGTACTAACTGCAGTGTGTTGTCTGCCGCTGAGCGAGTGCAGATCAACCCTATGCTAGTCCATGTAAACAAGGTCTGAGTAGTCTTTGTTTGGCTAATTTCAAGCTTTGCTTTGCTGTCAGTGTACAAACTGAAGTAGACTGCGCTAGAGTAGACCAATGGTAGTCTCGTGTTATTTTAAGTTTACAGCAAGCCTGACATTTCCTAATTGCTCAAAGGGATTAAAATGTTACAACCAATCCCATCTGATGGAAGCTGTGTGTGTGTGTGGCTTTCTTGACATGGAGACATCTCAAGATAACTGGTCTAATCCAAGGCTTACTCCACTGGGAGTAAGACATTAATAATTAATTATCTAATACATGCTCACGTCATCACCAAACAATAACACTGGGTTTGGAGTCACATTTTTGTGATTTTGTGTGTGTGTGTGGGGGGGGGGGACTACATTGATTTATTTTGGCTTATTTGTTTTGTTAGTGTTCGTTTACAATGGATTTTCTTCACCTGAAAACATTTCCATTCCAAATCAGGGATTACTGGAGCTTACTGTAATAACGTTGTGGTTTTAAAAGGAAGGGGTCAGCGCATTGTTGTTATTGAGGAGCAGAGCTCATTGTTGTTATTGAGGAGCAGAGCTCATTGTTGTTATTGAGTAGCAGAGCTCATTGTTGTTATTGAGTAGCAGAGCTCATTGTTGTTATTGAGGAGCAGAGCTCATTGTTGTTATTGAGGAGCAGAGCTCATTGTTGTTATTGAGGAGCAGAGCTCATTGTTGTTATTGAGGAGCAGAGCTCATTGTTGTTATTGAGGAGCAGAGCTCATTGTTGTTATTGAGGAGCAGAGCTCATTGTTGTTATTGAGGAGCAGAGCTCATTGTTGTTATTGAGGAGCAGAGCTCATTGTTGTTATTGAGGAGCAGAGCTCATTGTTGTTATTGAGGAGCAGAGCGCATTGTTGTTATTGAGGAGCAGAGCTCATTGTTATTATTGAGGAGCAGAGCTCATTGTTGTTATTGAGGAGCAGAGCTCGTTGTTATTGACGAGCAGAGCGCATTGTTGTTATTGACGAGCAGAGCGCATTGTTGTTATTGACGAGCAGAGCGCATTGTTGTTATTGAGGAGCAGAGCTCATTGTTGTTATTGACGAGCAGAGCTCATTGTTGTTATTGACGAGCAGAGCGCATTGTTGTTATTGACGAGCAGAGCGCATTGTTGTTATTGAGGAGCAGAGCTCATTGTTGTTATTGAGGAGCAGAGCGCATTGTTGTTATTGAGGAGCAGAGCTCATTGTTGTTATTGAGGAGCAGAGCTCATTGTTGTTATTGAGGAGCAGAGCTCATTGTTGTTATTGAGGAGCAGAGCTCATTGTTGTTATTGAGGAGCAGAGCTCATTGTTGTTATTGAGGAGCAGAGCTCATTGTTGTTATTGAGGAGCAGAGCTCATTGTTGTTATTGAGGAGCAGAGCTCATTGTTGTTATTGAGTAGCAGAGCTCATTGTTGTTATTGAGGAGCAGAGCTCATTGTTGTTATTGAGGAGCAGAGCTCATTGTTGTTATTGAGGAGCAGAGCTCATTGTTGTTATTGAGGAGCAGAGCTCATTGTTGTTATTGAGGAGCAGAGCTCATTGTTGTTATTGAGGAGCAGAGCTCATTGTTGTTATTGAGGAGCAGAGCTCATTGTTGTTATTGAGGAGCAGAGCTCATTGTTGTTATTGAGGAGCAGAGCGCATTGTTGTTATTGAGGAGCAGAGCTCATTGTTATTATTGAGGAGCAGAGCTCATTGTTGTTATTGAGGAGCAGAGCTCATTGTTGTTATTGAGGAGCAGAGCTCGTTGTTATTGACGAGCAGAGCGCATTGTTGTTATTGACGAGCAGAGCGCATTGTTGTTATTGAGGAGCAGAGCTCATTGTTGTTATTGACGAGCAGAGCTCATTGTTGTTATTGACGAGCAGAGCGCATT
Source organism: Oncorhynchus mykiss (assembly GCF_013265735.2). NCBI lineage: Eukaryota > Metazoa > Chordata > Actinopteri > Salmoniformes > Salmonidae > Oncorhynchus > Oncorhynchus mykiss. The sequence continues at coordinate 40,832,331 of NC_048592.1, read as the reverse complement.
GTTGTTATTGACGAGCAGAGCGCATTGTTGTTATTGAGGAGCAGAGCTCATTGTTGTTATTGAGGAGCAGAGCGCATTGTTGTTATTGAGGAGCAGAGCTCGTTGTTATTGAGGAGCAGAGCTCATTGTTGTTATTGAGGAGCAGAGCGCATTGTTGTTATTGAGGAGCAGAGCGCATTGTTGTTATTGACGAGCAGAGCTCATTGTTGTTATTGAGGAGCAGAGCTCATTGTTATTGAGGAGCAGAGCTCATTGTTATTGACGAGCAGAGCTCGTTGTTATCGACGAGCAGAGCGCATTGTTGTTATTGACGAGCAGAGCGCATTGTTGTTATTGAGGAGCAGAGCGCATTGTTGTTGACGAGCAGAGCTCATTGTTGTTGTTGAGGAGCAGAGCTCATTGTTGTTATTGAGGAGCAGAGCGCATTGTTGTTATTGAGGAGCAGAGAGCATTGTTGTTATTGAGGAGCAGAGAGCATTGTTGTTATTGAGGAGCAGAGCGCATTGTTGTTATTGAGGAGCAGAGCTCATTGTTGTTATTGAGGAGCAGAGCTCATTGTTGTTATTGACGAGCAGAGCTCATTGTTGTTATTGACGAGCAGAGCGCATTGTTGTTATTGACGAGCAGAGCTCATTGTTGTTATTGACGAGCAGAGCGCATTGTTGTTGACGAGCAGAGCGCATTGTTGTTATTGAGGAGCAGAGCTCATTGTTGTTATTGACGAGCAGAGCGCATTGTTGTTATTGACGAGCAGAGCGCATTGTTATTGAGGAGCAGAGCTCATTGTTGTTATTGAGAAGCAGAGCTCATTGTTGTTATTGAGGAGCAGAGCTCATTGTTGTTATTGAGGAGCAGAGCTCATTGTTGTTATTGAGGAGCAGAGCTCATTGTTGTTATTGAGGAGCAGAGCTCATTGTTGTTATTGAGAAGCAGAGCTCATTGTTGTTATTGAGAAGCAGAGCTCATTGTTGTTATTGACGAGCAGAGCGCATTGTTATTGAGTAGCAGAGCTCATTGTTGTTATTGAGAAGCAGAGCTCATTGTTGTTATTGAGGAGCAGAGCTCATTGTTGTTATTGAGGAGCAGAGCTCATTGTTGTTATTGACGAGCAGAGCTCGTTGTTATTGAGGAGCAGAGCTCATTGTTGTTATTGAGGAGCAGAGCTCATTGTTGTTATTGAGGAGCAGAGCTCATTGTTGTTATTGAGGAGCAGAGCTCATTGTTGTTATTGAGAAGCAGAGCTCATTGTTGTTATTGAGAAGCAGAGCTCATTGTTGTTATTGACGAGCAGAGCGCATTGTTATTGAGGAGCAGAGCTCATTGTTGTTATTGAGGAGCAGAGCTCATTGTTGTTATTGAGGAGCAGAGCTCATTGTTGTTATTGACGAGCAGAGCTCATTGTTGTTATTGAGGAGCAGAGCTCATTGTTGTTATTGACGAGCAGAGCTCATTGTTGTTATTGAGGAGCAGAGCTCATTGTTGTTATTGAGAAGCAGAGCTCATTGTTGTTATTGAGGAGCAGAGCTCATTGTTGTTATTGAGGAGCAGAGCTCATTGTTGTTATTGAGGAGCAGAGCTCATTGTTGTTATTGACGAGCAGAGCGCATTGTTGTTATTGAGGAGCAGAGCTCATTGTTATTGAGGAGCAGAGCTCATTGTTGTTATTGACGAGCAGAGCTCATTGTTGTTATTGACGAGCAGAGCGCATTGTTGTTATTGAGGAGCAGAGCTCATTGTTATTGAGGAGCAGAGCTCATTGTTGTTATTGAGGAGCAGAGCTCATTGTTGTTATTGACGAGCAGAGCGCATTGTTGTTATTGAGGAGCAGAGCTCATTGTTGTTATTGACGAGCAGAGCTCGTTGTTGTTATTGAGGAGCAGAGCTCATTGTTATTGAGGAGCAGAGCTCATTGTTATTGAGGAGCAGAGCTCATTGTTATTGAGGAGCAGAGCTCATTGTTATTGAGGAGCAGAGCTCATTGTTGTTATTGAGGAGCAGAGCTCATTGTTATTGAGGAGCAGAGCTCATTGTTATTGAGGAGCAGAGCTCATTGTTATTGAGGAGCAGAGCTCATTGTTATTGAGGAGCAGAGCTCATTGTTATTGAGGAGCAGAGCTCATTGTTGTTATTGAGGAGCAGAGCTCATTGTTGTTATTGAGGAGCAGAGCTCATTGTTGTTATTGAGGAGCAGAGCTCATTGTTGTTATTGAGGAGCAGAGCTCATTGTTGTTATTGAGGAGCAGAGCTCATTGTTGTTATTGAGGAGCAGAGCTCATTGTTGTTATTGAGGAGCAGAGCTCATTGTTGTTATTGACGAGCAGAGCGCATTGTTATTGAGGAGCAGAGCTCATTGTTGTTATTGAGGAGCAGAGCTCATTGTTGTTATTGAGGAGCAGAGCTCATTGTTGTTATTGAGGAGCAGAGCTCATTGTTGTTATTGAGGAGCAGAGCTCATTGTTGTTATTGAGGAGCAGAGCTCATTGTTGTTATTGAGGAGCAGAGCTCATTGTTGTTATTGAGGAGCAGAGCTCATTGTTGTTATTGAGGAGCAGAGCTCATTGTTGTTATTGAGGAGCAGAGCTCATTGTTGTTATTGAGGAGCAGAGCGCATTGTTGTTATTGACGAGCAGAGCTCATTGTTGTTATTGAGGAGCAGAGCTCATTGTTGTTATTGAGGAGCAGAGCTCATTGTTGTTATTGAGGAGCAGAGCTCATTGTTGTTATTGAGAAGAAGCTCATTTGATTTTCTTTATGCCCTCAATCCTATTCCTTGATATTTTACTGAATTTATTAATTTATTATTTACTACTGTGTTGTTATCTCGTTGATTTCACCTTTACATTCTTAATCAATTTGAAATGTTAAGGCTTTCTCTGTTGATTAAATTATTTAAAATGTTGTCACTTCTCTGGGTAAATAATGCATTTTAGTCAAGAAAAACAGGGAAGACATTGAGACCAAGTAACCTTTTCCAGATGTGTCCTGTAGAATACAATATAAAATACACAAACCCTATAAATATATACAGTACCAGTCAAACGTTTGGACACACCGACTCCTTCCAGGGTTTTTCTTTATTTGTACTCTATTTTCTACATTGTAGAATAATAGTGAAGACAACAAAACTATTAAATAACACATATGGAATCATGTAGTAACCAACAAAGTGTTGTATATTTTAGATCCTTCAATGTCGCCACCCTTTACCTTGACAGCTATGTACTCTCTTGGCATTCTCTCAACCAGATTCATGAGGAATACTTTTCCAAAGGTCTTGAAGGAGTTCCCACATATGCTGAGCACTTGTGGGTTGCTTTTCCTTCACTCTGCAGTCCAACTCATCCCAAACCATCTCAATTGGGTTGAGGTCAGGTGATTATGGAGGCCAGGTCATCTGATGTAGCACTCCATCACTCTCCTCCTTGGTCAAATAGCCCTTACACAGCCTGGAGGTGTGTTAGGTCATTGTCCTGTTGAAAAACAAATGATAGTCCCAGTAAGCCCAAACCAGATGGGATGGAGTATCGCTGCAGAATGCTGTGGTAGCCATGCTGGTTAAGTGTGCCTTGAATTCTAAATAAATCACTGACAGTGTCACCAGCAAAGCACCATTACACCTCCTCCATGCTTCACGGGGGGAAAGATCATCTGTTCACCTACTCGTTTATTTTTTTACCCCTTTTTTTCTCCCCAATTTTGTGGTATCCAATTGGTAGTTAGTCTTGTCTCATCACTGCAACTCCCGTGCGGGAGACAGCCCAAATAGAGAGGAGAGGTGAAGGCTGTGCATCCTCCGAAATACAACCCAACCAAGCTGCACTACTTCTTGACACAATGTCCACTTAACCCGGAAGCCAGCCGGACCAATGTGTCGGAGAAAACACCGTACACCTGGCGACCGTGTCAGCGTGCCCTGCGCCCGGCCCGCCACAGGAGTCGCTAGTGCGCAATGGGACAAGGATATCCCTGCTGGCCAAACCCTCCCCTAACCCGGACGACGCTGGGCCGAACCCTCCCCTATCCCGGACGATGCGCCACCCATGGACCTCTGCCTGCGACAGAGCCTGGACTCGAACCCAGAAACTCTAGTGGCACAGCTAGCACTGCGATGCAGTTCCTTACACCACTCGGGAGGCCCTGTGTGTAGATTGATGAATTCTAAATAAATCAGTGTCACCAGCAAAGCATCCCCACACCACCTCCTCCTCCATGCTTCATGGTGGGTACCACACATGCAGAGATAATCCATTGAAACCAACAATTTTAAATTTGGACTCATCAGACCAAAAGGACAGATTTCCACCGGTCTAATGTTCATTGCTCGTGTTTCTTGGCCCAAGCAAGTCTCTTTTTATTATTGGTGTCCTTTAGAAGTGGTTTCTTTGCACCAATTGGACCATGAAGGCCTGATTCACACAGTCTCCTCTGAACAGTTGATGTTGAGATGTGTCTGTTACTTGAACTCTGAAGCATTTATTTGGGCTGCAATTTCTGAGGCTGGTAACTCTAATGAACTTATCCTCTGCAGCAGAGGTAACTCTGGGTCTTCCTTTCCTGTGGTGGTCCTCATGAGAGCCAGTTTCATCATAGTGCTTGATGGTTTTTGTGACCGCACTTGAAGGAACTTTCAAAGTTCTTGAAATGTTCCGGATTGACTGACTGTCATGGCTTAAAGTAATTATGGACTCGTTTCTCTTTGCTTATTTGAGATGTTCTTGCCATAATATGGACTTGGTCTTTTACCAGATAGGGCTATCTTCTGTATACCACCCCTACCTTGTCACAACACACCTGATTGGCTCAAACTAATTAAGGAAAGAAATTCCACAAATTAACTTTTAACAAGGCACACCTGTTTAATTTAAATACATTCCAGGTGACTTCCTCATGAAGCTGGTTGAGAGAATGCCAAGAGTGTGCAACGCTGTCAAGGCAAAAGGGTGGCTACTTTGAAGAATCTGAAATATATTTTGATTTGTTTTAAGTTTTTGGTTACTACATTATTCCTTAGTTTTGACGAGAGAAAGAGCACACAAATAAAACATCACATATCACCCTGAAAAACAGTTTGGCGACTCAGATGTCTATACTTCAACAGCAAAGTTAGATAATTGGACGTTTATGAAGTAGGGAGTAATGTAGAGATCTACAGGTCAATAGCAAAGTCCAGCCAACCTTTGGCTCAGATACCACAGTGTTCAAGTTCGCATGTCTACAATATGCAACGTGTTTGCACAGCAACATAGAATGTGTTCAGTTTGGATCAGACAGAGACCGAGAGACCTCAGCTGAGACAGACGGACAGACATGGGGCTCCTCCATAACCTGTTTCTCCTGGACAGACATGGGGCTCCTCCATAACCTGTTTCTCCTGGACAGACATGGAGCTCCTCCATAACCTGTTTCTCCTGGACAGACATGGGGCTCCTCCATAACCTGTTTCTCCTGGACAGACATGGGGCTCCTCCATAACCTGTTTCTCCTGGACAGACATGGGCTCCATAACCTGTTTCTCCTGGACAGACATGGGGCTCCTCCATAACCTGTTTCTCCTGGACAGACATGGGGCTCCTCCATAACCTGTTTCTCCTGGACAGACATGGGGCTCCTCCATAACCTGTTTCTCCTGGACAGACATGGAGCTCCTCCATAACCTGTTTCTCCTGGACAGACATGGGGCTCCTCCATAACCTGTTTCTCCTGGACAGACATGGGGCTCCTCCATAACCTGTTTCTCCTGGACAGACATGGAGCTCCTCCATAACCTGTTTCTCCTGGACAGACATGGGGCTCCTCCATAACCTGTTTCTCCTGGACAGACATGGGGCTCCTCCATAACCTGTTTCTCCTAGACAGACATGGGGCTCCTCCATAACCTGTTTCTCCTGGACAGACATGGGGCTCCTCCATAACCTGTTTCTCCTAGACAGACATGGGGCTCCTCCATAACCTGTTTCTCCTAGACAGACATGGGGCTCCTCCATAACCTGTTTCTCCTGGACAGACATGGGGCTCCTCCATAACCTGTTTCTCCTGGACAGAAAGCTCAGGTGTGAACTGAGACGTGATTACAGTGAAAGGGCTTCAGTTGATTAAGTGGCTGTTTACTACCCGCCAAAGGGGATAGAAGGGTTGCCACGGTCACGGCATTGTTGAGACAGAGGGTAAGACAGTTTTCATTGGCTGCTGAGAGGCGTGTGTGTGTGAGAGAGAGAGAGCAGGTGGTGACCTCCAGTCATTGCTCAACCATTTACAGTTACGATGTGATTGAATGATACTTTTGAAAAACCTGACGAATTTTTTTACCTTGGGATTACAGTCTCTTTGACCCACGACTGGAGAAAATGGACGCTTGTAGTTGGAGAAACCCCTGTCATACTTCATCAATGTCTTTATCTAGTGATGTTTTATTTCTATTTGGGCCGACAAAATAAAGCTATTGGTAGACCGACAGGCGTCTATTCTTTAGACCAATCAAATTGCCCAAATTTTAAATTGTGTATGTGTGTGTAAAACAGATACACAATGTGTTTTAATTAAATCCACTATATCGTCTGGTAGTGCCTGAAGGTTTGGTGCCTGAAGGGCAACCAGAAGAGAGATATTTACCTAACCCAACTTCTCCGACTCCTGCTGGTTTTCACAGATTCTGCCATTACTCTCCTGAAGATGCCGTTATGGTTTGCATATGCACATTTTTTGCTGACGTTCCCAATGTAAAAAAAAATATATATGTTCATATCATTGTCATGTGGATAATCAAAATTCTATCCAAATAAATGCAACGAACTTCAAACAACTTTGGTCCGGCCAGAGGCTTGCGCTAGCAACATTGTATAAAATATTCTGGGCCCTCAATTTCCCACTCCAGTGAGCTCAGGACAGACACAACTGTAGGCTATTTGATCAAGGGATAAGAAGCAGTGGTTGACTTGGACAGGAGCTGAGTTCAAAGTGCTCTACTGCTTGAGCTCCTGTTCCTTTTAAAGAATACCAACTCAACAGTATTGTGGACCACCTAAATATAAAACAGAACCCATTTCAGCCCAAGTCAAGAACTAAGGATGACAGAGGCAGAGAATTTTAACATTAACAGGGAATTTATTTCCTTCACACGGTAATTTGGGGAAAAGGGGCTGGACGGAACCAAAGAAAGTAAACATTGAGCCCCCTCTCCTACCCACTACTTACCTAACTTAGCACCGCCTGGTGCACTAACCAAAAATACAGGGGAGGGTCCCCCAGGTCTTACCTAGTGTGCCTAGACAGAGTACATACTGCAGGTATATGTATGCCCGCAGGCATCTTGCCTCAGCACTCCTAAGGTGCCTTCCCCCCTGGGAACAACAGAAAACACACCTAAAGTTAACAATTTCACAAATCAAAAACACAGTCCTATGGCATACACAAACATCAGCTACAAACATCAGCTACAAACATCAGCTACAAACATCAGCTACAAACATCAGCTACAAACATCAGCTACAAAATCCTTTCCACAACACTATTCCAGACCAACAACACGACATGCCTAGAAGCTCTCGCTTTCCTAACAAAGGAACACTGGCTTTTATCCAGCTGGAGAAGGAGTCTGTAATTGAAGACGGCTGTATCCCCCAATGAGAGGGCGGGGTCAGTTCCAATTAGCAATGGTGCCGACCAATCAGCTGCTTTGGACTTCAGGAAGCCATTTCCTGAAATACAAAACAAACCCACAACAACTGGAACATAAACCTATTTCATGTTTCCACTGGATCAGAGCACTGATAAGAGGTAATCAGGTAGGACTATTTGTATGGATCAGAGCACTGATAAGAGGTAATCAGGTAGGACTATTTGTATGGATCAGAGCAGTGATAAGAGGTAATCAGGTAGGACTATTTGTATGGATCAGAGCACTGATAAGAGGTAATCAGGTAGGACTATTTGTATGGATCAGAGCACTGATAAGAGGTAATCAGGTAGGACTATTTGTATGGATCAGAGCACTGATAAGAGGTAATCAGGTAGGACTATTTGTATGGATCAGAGCACTGATAAGAGGTAATCAGGTAGGACTATTTGTATGGATCAGAGCACTGATAAGAGGTAATCAGGTAGGACTATTTGTATGGATCAGAGCAGTGATAAGAGGTAATCAGGTAGGACTATTTGTATGGATCAGAGCACTGATAAGAGGTAATCAGGTAGGACTATTTGTATGGATCAGAGCACTGATAAGAGGTAATCAGGTAGGACTATTTGTATGGATCAGAGCACTGATAAGAGGTAATCAGGTAGGACTATTTGTATGGATCAGAGCACTGATAAGAGGTAATCAGGTAGGACTATTTGTATGGATCAGAGCACTGATAAGATGTAATCAGGTAGGACTATTTGTATGGATCAGAGCACTGATAAGAGGTAATCAGGTAGGACTATTTGTATGGATCAGAGCACTGATAAGAGGTAATCAGGTAGGACTATTTGTATGGATCAGAGCACTGATAAGAGGTAATCAGGTAGGACTATTTGTATGGTGTATCCATTGGATCAGAGCATGACATTGTTCCCTTTCACGCTGAGTGGTTATCGAAAGGGAGAGAGCTGGAAAGATCTTTCTAATACATTGAGGAACTATTGTCATTTTCAATGGATGGAAAAACAGACTTCGTTCACTTTCTGTTTGAGGTGAAGAAAACATTACTTTGAGAAGCTCCACAGCTCATTGGTGGTGGGGCGTTAACCAATCAGAAACACTATCAGATCCCCAAATGGGCACATTATTATGCCTCTGTTTTCACGCAGGCCAGGTAGCCTATAGGCCTACTTCTATGCGTAATCAGGTAGCCTATAGGTCTACTTCTATGTGTAATCAGGTAGCCTATAGGCCTACTTCTATGCGTAATCAGGTAGCCTATAGGTCTACTTCTATGTGTAATCAGGTAGCCTATAGGCCTACTTCTATGCGTAATCAGGTAGTCTATAGGTCTACTTCTATGTGTAATCAGGTAGTCTATAGGCCTACTTCTATGTGTAATCAGGCCAGGTTGTCTATAGGTCTACTTCTATGTGTAATCAGGTAGTCTATAGGTCTACTTCTATGTGTAATCAGGCCAGGTTGTCTATAGGTCTACTTCTGTGTGCTCGTTCTTACTCAACATTCACAGGAGCGCTCCAAACAGAAGACAATAAATAAATTGACAGAATTTACGTGTTTCTCACAAGTGTATCATAAGTTGTGCGCTGTGCAAACAATGTGTCCACTCTGACAATGAGAACAGGAAGACTGCAACAAGAATATAGAAAGCATGAAGAGAAATGACTGTAACCAAAGTAACAAACACTGTAGATTATGAATTAATGGTAGACGTAGTACTGGGGGACACATGTCATGGGGGGCATTGATAGACACTAACAATAAAACACAAACAATTCACACAATGAAGTTATGAAACAATGAATGTGCACAAGTTGGCGGAGAGAGACGTGCATTGTGGAGAGAGACGTGCATTGCGGAGAGAGACGTGCATTGCGGAGAGAGACGTGCATTGCGGAGAGAGACGTGCATTGCGGAGAGAGACGTGCATTGTGTGGAGAGAGACGTGCATTGTGTGGAGAGAGACGTGCATTCTGTGGAGAGAGACGTGCATTCTGTGGAGAGAGACGTGCATTGTGTGGAGAGGGACGTGCATTGTGTGGAGAGGGACGTGCATTGTGTGGAGAGGGACGTGCATTGTGTGGAGAGGGACGTGCATTGTGTGGAGAGGGACGTGCATTGTGTGGAGAGGGACGTGCATTGTGTGGAGAGGGACGTGCATTGTGTGGAGAGGGACGTGCATTGTGTGGAGAGGGACGTGCATTGTGTGGAGAGGGACGTGCATTGTGTGGAGAGGGAGGTGCATTGTGTGGAGACGGACGTGCATTGTGTGGAGACGGACGTGCATTGTGTGGAGACGGACGTGCATTGTGTGGAGAGAGACGTGCATTGTGGAGAGAGACGTGCATTGTGTGGAGAGGGATGTGCATTGTGCATCTGGGCGCTACATGGTCAACCTAACATCTGCATTGGCCGTGCAGCATTGATGTGCCATCCTGGATGAGCTGCACTACCTGAGCCACTTGTGTGGGTTGTAGACTCCGTCTCATGCTACCACTAGAGTGAAAGCACCGGCAGCATTCAAAAGTGACCAAAACATCAGCCAGGAAACATAGGAACTGAGAAGTGGTCTTTGGTCACCACCTGCAGAACCACTCCTTTATTGGGGGTGTCTTGCTAATTGCCTATAATTTCCACCTGTTGTCTATTCCATTTGCACAACAGCATGTGACATTTATTGTCAATCAGTGTTGCTTCCTAAGTGGACAGTTTGATTTCACAGAAGTGTGATTGACTTGGAGTTACATTGTGTTGTTTAAGTGTTCCCTTTATTTTTTGAGCAGTGTATTTGTTAGTTTGTTACTGCTCGACTAAAATATTCTCTGTTGACCAACGGCCTAACGAGACCAAGCAATCGACTAGGTGGCTAATTGGGGCCCTGATTTGTACAGTTCGAACGAAACACTCCGGTCCCCTTCATAAAGGTGTTTACCCATCCAGGGATTTTATTTCTTCATGACTTGTTCTGAAGCTGTATCCTCTGACACTCTACAATGACCCTAAAGACATGATGCTGACCGGCTGTATCCCCTGGCAACAGCCAGACCTACATGCCCCCTAGTCAGTCAGTCAGTCAATGACCCTAAAGACATGATGCTGACCGGCTGTATCCCCTGTCAACAAACAGACCTACATGCCCCCTAGTCAGTCAGTCAGTCAATGACCCTAAAGACATGATGCTGACCGGCTGTATCCCCTGGCAACAACCAGACCTACATGCCCCCTAGTCAGTCAGTCAATGACCCTAAAGACATGATGCTGACCGGCTGTATCCCCTGGCAACAACCAGACCTACATGCCCCCTAGTCAGTCAGTCAATGACCCTAAAGACATGATGCTGACCGGCTGTATCCCCTGTCAACAAACAGACCTACATGCCCCCTAGTCAGTCAGTCAGTCAGTCAGTCAGTCAGTCAGTCAATGAATAATCAGTCTCTCCTTCCAGACCCATATCAAACATCTCCAATCCAAAGTTAAATCTAGAATTGGCTTCCTATTTCGCAACAAAGCATCCTTCACTCATGCTGCCAAACATACCCTTGTAAAACTGACCATCCTACCAATCCTCGACTTTGGCGATGTCATTTACAAAATAGCCTCCAATACCCTCCTCAATAAATTGGATGCAGTCTATCACAGTCCAATCCGTTTTGTCACCAAAGCCCCATATACTACCCACCATTGCGACCTGTACGCTCTCGTTGGCTGGCCCTCGCTTCATACTCGTCGCCAAACCCACTGGCTCCATGTCATCTACAAGACCCTGCTAGGTAAAGTCCCCCCTTATCTCAGCTCGCTGGTCACCATTGTATCTCCCACCTGTAGCACACGCTCCAGCAGGTATATCTCTCTAGTCACCCCCAAAACCAATTCTTTCTTTGGCCGCCTCTCTTTCCAGTTCTCTGCTGCCAATGACTGGAACGAACTACAAACATCTCTGAAACTGGAAACACTTATCTCCCTCACTAGCTTTAAGCACCAACTGTCAGAGCAGCTCACAGATTACTGCACCTGTACATAGCCCACCTATAATTTAGCCCAAACAACTACCTCTTTCCCTACTGTATTTAATTAATTTATTTATTTTGCTCCTTTGCACCCCATTATTTTTATTTCTACTATGCACATTCTTCCATTGCAAAACTACCATTCCAGTGTTTTACTTGCTATATTGTATCTACCTTGCCACCATGGCCTTTTTGCCTTTACCGCCCTTATCTCACCTCATTTGCTCACATTGTATATAGACTTATTTATACTGTATTATTGACTGTATGTTTGTTTTACTCCATGTGTAACTCTGTGTCGTTGTATGTGCCGAACTGCTTTGCTTTATCTTGGCCAGGTCGCAGTTATAAATGAGAACTTGTTCTCAACTAGCCTACCTGGTTAAATAAAGGTGTTCTCAACTAGCCTACCTGGTTAAATAAAGGTGTTCTCAACTAGCCTACCTGGTTAAATAAAGGTGTTCTCAACTAGCCTACCTGGTTAAATAAAGGTGTTCTCAACTAGCCTACCTGGTTAAATAAAGGTGTTCTCAACTAGCCTACCTGGTTAAATAAAGGTGAAATAAATAAATTAAAAAATAAATAAAAAAAGTCAGTCAGTCAATGAATGATCCTAAAGACATGATGCTGACCGACTGTATCCCCTGTCAACAAACAGACCTACATGCCCCCTAGTCAGTCAGTCAGTCAGTCAGTCAATGAATAATCAGTTTCTCCTGAACTTCCTCTCATCTAATGCTAGGCTGGGACAATTGAACACTGCATGTTGTGAGGTCAGCATTTTCATTGAACATCTCTAGGTTAGCCATTATTAAAATTCCATGGCTTTCTCAATGTAGGAAGCAACACAGCTTCCTAAAAAAAAAATCCTTAGGTACATTCAGTTAGTTGACAGATGGCAGACAGCAGCGTGTATATACACACTTCAGCGATTGGCTTTCGTGGCCTACCACTTCACGGCTGAGCCGTTGTTGCTCCTAAACGTTCTTATTGTACAATATCAGCACTGACAGTTGCCCGGGGCAGCTCTGGCAGGGTAGAAATGTATTATGAACTGACTTGTTGGACAGGTGCCACGGTGAAAGTCACTGAGCTCTTCGGTACGGGCCGTAGTCAAATCCACTCATTTTGAAGGGGTGTCTGCCTTTGTGTAGTGCATTTATCAGCCAAAACATGACACCCACCCTGTATTCAAGAGAATGCTGTCTCATCACAACACAAACTCCTCTGTTGACGAGGATGTAAAATAAGGTCTAAGCTTCAATGTGAAAATTAACATTTGAGTTTTTAGATAATTGACGTTAAAGGTGAATAAAAAAATATACCCCCAATTTATTTATATATTTTTTTTCAAGAATACAATTGTTTGACAACCCTGTTTTTCTACGCGTTTTAAATGATATCCAACTCAACCCAGTGATGAAGACATGGATGTCTCGTGGTAGGGTGGGCTATGCAAAAATGGGTCAACATCTCCTAAATGTTTTAGCATTCAGATCCAAAAAGTAATTTTCTGATGCTTCTGCCATGGGCAAATATGTATGGAAAGTGTTAATTGGGTGGTATCTAGTATTATCATACGGCAGGGTAGCCTAGTGGTTAGAGCGTTGAACTGGTAACTGTAAGGTTGCAAGATCAAATCCCAGAGCTGACAAGGTACAAATCTGTAGTTCTGCCCCTGAACAGGCAGTTAACCCACTGTTCCTTGGCCGTCATTGAAAATAAGAATTTGTTCTTAACTGACTTGCCTAGTTAAATAAAGGTAAAAATAAATACCATCCTTTTCTCACACTGGTGTATATATGGTATTACCAGTTTAGTACACAAGGGGGCGCAAAAAAAGCAAAAAGCCCATTGGGTGTAGCCAGCCTACTTTTCTCTCAACTTTTCTGGGCGTAGCCAGCCTACTTTTCTCTCTACTCTTCTGGGCGTAGCCAGCCTGTTTTCTCTCTACTTTTCTGGGCGTAGCCAGCCTACTTTTCTCTCAACTTTTCTGGGCGTAGCCAGCCTACTTTTCTCTCTACTCTTCTAGGTGTAGCCAGCCTGTTTTCTCTCTACTTTTCTGGGTGTAGACAGCCTACTTTTCTCTCTACTGTTCTGGGTGTAGCCAGCCTGTTTTCTCTCTACTTTTCTGGGTGTAGCCAGCCTGTTTTCTCTCTACTGTTCTGGGTGTAGCCAGCCTGTTTTCTCTCTACTTTTCTGGGTGTAGACAGCCTACTTTTCTCTCTACTGTTCTGGGTGTAGCCAGCCTGCTTTTCTCTCTACTGTTCTGGGTGTAGCCAGCCTGCTTTTCTCTCTACTGTTCTGGGCGTAGCAAGCCTGCTTTTCTCTCTACTGTTCTGGGTGTAGCCAGCCTGCTTTTCTCTCTACTTTTCTGGGCGTAGCAAGCCTGCTTTTCTCTCTACTGTTCTGGGTGTAGCCAGCCTGCTTTTCTCTCTACTGTTCTGGGTGTAGCCAGCCTGCTTTTCTCTCTACTGTTCTGGGTGTAGCCAGCCTGCTTTTCTCTCTACTGTTCTGGGTGTAGCAAGCCTGCTTTTCTCTCTACTGTTCTGGGTGTAGCCAGCCTGCTTTTCTCTCTACTTTTCTGGGCGTAGCAAGCCTGCTTTTCTCTCTACTGTTCTGGGTGTAGCCAGCCTGCTTTTCTCTCTACTTTTCTGGGCGTAGCAAGCCTGCTTTTCTCTCTACTGTTCTGGGTGTAGCCAGCCTGCTTTTCTCTCTACTGTTCTGGGTGTAGCCAGCCTGCTTTTCTCTCTACTGTTCTGGGTGTAGCCAGCCTGCTTTTCTCTCTACTGTTCTGGGTGTAGACAGCCTGCTTTTCTCTCTACTTTTCTGGGTGTAGACAGCCTGCTTTTCTCTCTACTGTTCTGGGTGTAGCCAGCCTGCTTTTCTCTCTACTTTTCTGGGTGTAGCCAGCCTACTATTTCTCTCTACTTTTCTGGGCGTAGCAAGCCTGCTTTTCTCTCTACTGTTCTGGGTGTAGCCAGCCTGCTTTTCTCTCTACTGTTCTGGGTGTAGCCAGCCTGCTTTTCTCTCTACTGTTCTGGGTGTAGCCAGCCTGCTTTTCTCTCTACTGTTCTGGGTGTAGCCAGCCTGCTTTTCTCTCTACTGTTCTGGGTGTAGCCAGCCTGCTTTTCTCTCTACTGTTCTGGGTTCTATGACGGGCCTAAACCATTAGAAATATGACGGCCATGCATCGTTTTAGCTTTTTCATTGTAGCTCATTTACTTGTGTGGCTGCCAGCCAAATAGCATCGGCACTTCTGTTATCTGATGAACAGGAAGCTTTTTTTATGTTGAATGTGTTGCACTAATGTGTTTTCTATGAAGGAAAACTATAGTTGTACGTCCCTGATCACTCTATTGAAGCAAAATAACACTGACTTTCAATTTAAAACACCACCCCTGTCAACACACAGCTGGACTCCCCTGTTCCCACTTCCTCCCGTCGTGCAATTTACAAACAAACATGTGACAGGAACCACTGTCCTGGGGGAACTATGATACTATAGTTGGTCAACTATAGCTGTACAGTCGTGGCCAACTATAGTTGTACAGTCGTGGCCAACTATAGTTGTACAGTCGTGGCCAACTATAGCTGTACAGTCGTGGCCAACTATAGTTGTACAGTCGTGGCCAACTATAGCTGTACAGTCGTGGCCAACTATAGTTGTACAGTCGTGGCCAACTATAGCTGTACAGTCGTGGCCAACTATAGTTGTACAGTCGTGGCCAACTATAGTTGTACAGTCGTGGCCAACTATAGTTGTACAGTCGTGGCCAACTATAGCTGTACAGTCGTGGCCAACTATAGTTGTACAGTCGTGGCCAACTATAGCTGTACAGTCGTGGCCAACTATAGTTGTAGAGTCGTGGCCAACTATAGCTGTACAGTCGTGGCCAACTATAGTTGTACAGTCGTGGCCAACTATAGCTGTACAGTCGTGGCCAACTATAGCTGTACAGTCGTGGCCAACTATAGTTGTACAGTCGTGGCCAACTATAGCTGTACAGTCGTGGCCAACTATAGTTGTACAGTCGTGGCCAACTATAGCTGTACAGTCGTGGCCAACTATAGTTGTACAGTCGTGGCCAACTATAGTTGTACAGTCGTGGCCAACTATAGCTGTACAGTCGTGGCCAACTATAGTTGTACAGTCGTGGCCAACTATAGCTGTACAGTCGTGGCCAACTATAGCTGTACAGTCGTGGCCAACTATAGTTGTACAGTCGTGGACAACTATAGCTGTACAGTCGTGGACAACTATAGCTGTACAGTCGTGGCCAACTATAGCTGTACAGTCGTGGCCAACTATAGTTGTACAGTCGTGGCCAACTATAGTTGTACAGTCGTGGCCAACTATAGTTGTACAGTCGTGGCCAACTATAGTTGTACAGTCGTGGCCAACTATAGTTGTACAGTCGTGGCCAACTATAGCTGTACAGTCGTGGCCAACTATAGTTGTACAGTCGTGGCCAACTATAGCTGTACAGTCGTGGCCAACTATAGCTGTACAGTCGTGGCCAACTATAGCTGTACAGTCGTGGCCAACTATAGTTGTACAGTCGTGGCCAACTATAGCTGTACAGTCGTGGCCAACTATAGCTGTACAGTCGTGGCCAACTATAGTTGTACAGTCGTGGCCAACTATAGTTGTACAGTCGTGGCCAACTATAGTTGTACAGTCGTGGCCAACTATAGCTGTACAGTCGTGGCCAACTATAGTTGTACAGTCGTGGCCAACTATAGTTGTACAGTCGTGGCCAACTATAGCTGTACAGTCGTGGCCAACTATAGCTGTACAGTCGTGGCCAACTATAGTTGTACAGTCGTGGCCAACTATAGTTGTACAGTCGTGGCCAACTATAGCTGTACAGTCGTGGCCAACTATAGCTGTACAGTCGTGGCCAACTATAGCTGTACAGTCGTGGCCAACTATAGTTGTACAGTCGTGGCCAACTATAGCTGTACAGTCGTGGCCAACTATAGCTGTACAGTCGTGGCCAACTATAGCTGTACAGTCGTGGCCAACTATAGTTGTACAGTCGTGGCCAACTATAGTTGTACAGTCGTGGCCAACTATAGTTGTACAGTCGTGGCCAACTATAGCTGTACAGTCGTGGCCAACTATAGCTGTACAGTCGTGGCCAACTATAGTTGTACAGTCGTGGCCAACTATAGCTGTACAGTCGTGGCCAACTATAGCTGTACAGTCGTGGCCAACTATAGTTGTACAGTCGTGGCCAACTATAGTTGTACAGTCGTGGCCAACTATAGCTGTACAGTCGTGGCCAACTATAGCTGTACAGTCGTGGCCAACTATAGTTGTACAGTCGTGGCCAACTATAGCTGTACAGTCGTGGCCAACTATAGCTGTACAGTCGTGGCCAACTATAGTTGTACAGTCGTGGCCAACTATAGTTGTACAGTCGTGGCCAACTATAGTTGTACAGTCGTGGCCAACTATAGCTGTACAGTCGTGGCCAACTATAGCTGTACAGTCGTGGCCAACTATAGCTGTACAGTCGTGGCCAACTATAGCTGTACAGTCGTGGCCAACTATAGCTGTACAGTCGTGGCCAACTATAGCTGTACAGTCGTGGCCAACTATAGTTGTACAGTCGTGGCCAACTATAGCTGTACAGTCGTGGCCAACTATAGCTGTACAGTCGTGGCCAACTATAGCTGTACAGTCGTGGCCAACTATAGCTGTACAGTCGTGGCCAACTATAGCTGTACAGTCGTGGCCAACTATAGCTGTACAGTCGTGGCCAACTATAGCTGTACAGTCGTGGCCAACTATAGTTGTACAGTCGTGGCCAACTATAGTTGTACAGTCGTGGCCAACTATAGTTGTACAGTCGTGGCCAACTATAGTTGTACAGTCGTGGCCAACTATAGTTGTACAGTCGTGGCCAACTATAGTTGTACAGTCGTGGCCAACTATAGCTGTACAGTCGTGGCCAACTATAGCTGTACAGTCGTGGCCAACTATAGCTGTACAGTCGTGGCCAACTATAGCTGTACAGTCGTGGCCAACTATAGCTGTACAGTCGTGGCCAACTATAGCTGTACAGTCGTGGCCAACTATAGTTGTACAGTCGTGGCCAACTATAGTTGTACAGTCGTGGCCAACTATAGCTGTACAGTCGTGGCCAACTATAGTTGTACAGTCGTGGCCAACTATAGTTGTACAGTCGTGGCCAACTATAGCTGTACAGTCGTGGACAACTATAGCTGTACAGTCGTGGCCAACTATAGTTGTACAGTCGTGGACAACTATAGCTGTACAGTCGTGGCCAACTATAGTTGTACAGTCGTGGCCAACTATAGTTGTACAGTCGTGGCCAACTATAGTTGTACAGTCGTGGCCAACTATAGCTGTACAGTCGTGGCCAACTATAGCTGTACAGTCGTGGCCAACTATAGCTGTACAGTCGTGGCCAACTATAGCTGTACAGTCGTGGCCAACTATAGCTGTACAGTCGTGGCCAACTATAGCTGTACAGTCGTGGCCAACTATAGTTGTACAGTCGTGGCCAACTATAGTTGTACAGTCGTGGCCAACTATAGCTGTACAGTCGTGGCCAACTATAGCTGTACAGTCGTGGCCAACTATAGCTGTACAGTCGTGGCCAACTATAGCTGTACAGTCGTGGCCAACTATAGTTGTACAGTCGTGGCCAACTATAGCTGTACAGTCGTGGCCAACTATAGTTGTACAGTCGTGGCCAACTATAGTTGTACAGTCGTGGCCAACTATAGTTGTACAGTCGTGGCCAACTATAGTTGTACAGTCGTGGCCAACTATAGCTGTACAGTCGTGGCCAACTATAGCTGTACAGTCGTGGCCAACTATAGTTGTACAGTCGTGGCCAACTATAGCTGTACAGTCGTGGCCAACTATAGTTGTACAGTCGTGGCCAACTATAGCTGTACAGTCGTGGCCAACTATAGTTGTACAGTCGTGGCCAACTATAGCTGTACAGTCGTGGCCAACTATAGTTGTACAGTCGTGGCCAACTATAGCTGTACAGTCGTGGCCAACTATAGCTGTACAGTCGTGGCCAACTATAGTTGTACAGTCGTGGCCAACTATAGTTGTACAGTCGTGGACAACTATAGCTGTACAGTCGTGGCCAACTATAGTTGTACAGTCGTGGCCAACTATAGCTGTACAGTCGTGGCCAACTATAGCTGTACAGTCGTGGCCAACTATAGTTGTACAGTCGTGGCCAACTATAGCTGTACAGTCGTGGCCAACTATAGCTGTACAGTCGTGGCCAACTATAGCTGTACAGTCGTGGCCAACTATAGCTGTACAGTCGTGGCCAACTATAGCTGTACAGTCGTGGCCAACTATAGTTGTACAGTCGTGGCCAACTATAGCTGTACAGTCGTGGCCAACTATAGCTGTACAGTCGTGGCCAACTATAGCTGTACAGTCGTGGCCAACTATAGCTGTACAGTCGTGGCCAACTATAGCTGTACAGTCGTGGCCAACTATAGCTGTACAGTCGTGGCCAACTATAGTTGTACAGTCGTGGCCAACTATAGCTGTACAGTCGTGGCCAACTATAGCTGTACAGTCGTGGCCAACTATAGCTGTACAGTCGTGGCCAACTATAGCTGTACAGTCGTGGCCAACTATAGTTGTACAGTCGTGGCCAACTATAGCTGTACAGTCGTGGCCAACTATAGTTGTACAGTCGTGGCCAACTATAGTTGTACAGTCGTGGCCAACTATAGTTGTACAGTTGTGGACAACTATAGCTGTACAGTCGTGGACAACTATAGCTGTACAGTCGTGGCCAACTATAGTTGTACAGTCGTGGACAATAGTTTTGAGAATGGCACAAATATTAATTTTCCACAAAGTTTGCTGCTTCAGTGTCTTTAGATATTTTTGTCAGATGTTACTACGGAATACTGAAGTATAATTACAAGCATTTCATAAGTGTCAAAGGCTTTTATTGACATTTACATGAAGTTGATGCAAAGAGTCAATATTTGCAGTGTTGACCCTTCTTTCTCAAGACCTGCCCTGCCCTGGCATCCCCTCCTCCTCCTCCTGGCCTCCCCTCCTCCTCCTGGCATCTCCTCCTCCTGGGTTACCCTCCTCTTCCTGGCCTGGCTTCCCCATACTGCCCTGCCCTGGCCTGGTCTCCCTCCCTGGCCTGGTCTCCCTCCCTAGCCTGGTCTCCCTCCCTGGCCTGGCCTCCCCTCCCTGGCCTCTCCTCCTCCCACTGCCCTGGCCTCTCCTCCTCCCACTGCCCTGGCCTCTCCTCCTCCTCCTCATCCCACTGCCCTCGCCTCTCCTCCTCCCACTGCCCTGGCCTCTATTCCTCCCACTGCCCTGGCCTCTCCTCCTCCTCCTCCCACTGCCCTGGCCTCCCTTCCCTGGCCTCTCCTCCTCCTCCTCCTCCTCCTTCCCTGGCCTCTCCTCATCCTCCTCCTGCCCTGGCCTCTCCCCCTCCTCTTCCTCCTTCCCTGGCCTCCCTTCCTCCCACTGCCCTGGCCTCCCCTCCCTGTCCTCCCCTCCTCCTCCTGCCCTGGCCTCCCCTCCTCCTCCTGCCCTGGCCTCCCCTCCTCCTCCTCTTCCTCCTGGCCTCCCCTCCTCCTCCTGGCTTCCCCTCCTCCCACTGCCCTGGCCTCTCCTCCTCCTCCTTCCCTGGCCTCTCCTCCTCCTCCTCCCCCTCATTCCCTGGCCTCTCCTCCTCCTCCCACTGCCCTGCCCTGGCCTCTCCTCCTTCCCTGGCCTCTCCTCCTCCTTCCCTGGCCTCTCCTCCTCCTCCTGGCCTCTCCTCCTCCTCCTCCCACTGCCCTGGCCTCTCCTCCTCCCACTGCCCTGGCCTCCCCTCCCTGGCCTCCCCTCCTCCTGCCCTGGCCTCCCCTCCTCCTCCTGCCCTGGCATCTCCTCCTCCTGGCTTCCCGTCCTCTTCCTGGCCTGGCCTGACTTCCCCTCCTTCCTTCTGCATACTTCACTGGCCTGGCCTCCTCCTCCTGCCCTGGCCTCCCCTCCTCTTGCCCTGCCCTGCCCTGGCCTGGCCTCCCCTCCTCCTACTCCTGGCCTCCCCTCCTCCTCCTGGCATCTCCTCCTCCTGGCTTCCCTCCCGCTGCCCTGGCCTCTCCTCCTCCTCCTCCTCCTCCCACTGCCCTGGCCTCCCTTCCCTGGCCTCTCCTCCTCCTCCTCCTCCGGCCCTGGCCTCCCCTCCTCCTCCTCTTCCTCCTGGCCTCCCCTCCTCCTCCTGGCTTCCCCTCCTCCCACTGCCCTGGCCTCTCCTCCTCCTCCTCCTCCCCCTCCTTCCCTGGCCTCTCCTCCTCCTCCCACTGCCCTGCCCTGGCCTCTCTTCCTCCTCCTTCCCTGGCCTCTCCTCCTCCTCCTGGCCTCTCCTCCTCCTCCTCCTCCCACTGCCCTGGCCTCTCCTCCTCCCACTGCCCTGGCCTCCCCTCCCTGGCCTCCCCTCCTCCTGCCCTGGCCTCCCCTCCTCCTCCTGCCCTGGCCTCCCCTCCTCCTCCTGGCTTCCCGTCCTCTTCCTGGCCTGGCCTGACTTCCCCTCCTTCCTTCTGCATACTTCACTGGCCTGGCCTCCTCCTCCTGCCCTGGCCTCCCCTCCTCCTCCTGCCCTGCCCTGGCCTGGCCTCCCCTCCTCCTACTCCTGGCCTCCCCTCTTCCTCCTGGCATCTCCTCCTCCTGGCTTCCCGTCCTCTTCCTGGCCTGGCCTGACTTCCCCTCCCTCCTTCTGCATACTGCCCTGGCCTCTCCTCCTCCCCCTGGCCTGGCCTCCCCTCCCTGGCCTCTCCTCCTCCCACTGCCCTGGCCTCTCCTCCTCCTCCTCCCACTGCCCTGGCCTCTCCTCCTCCCACTGCCCTGGCCTCTCCTCCTCCCACTGCCCTGCCCTGGCCTCTCCTCCTCCTCCTCCCACTGCCCTGGCCTCCCTTCCCTGGCCTCTCCTCCTCCTCCTTCCCTGGCCTCTCCTCCTCCTCCTCCTTCCCTGGCCTCTCCTCCTCCTCCTCCTGCCCTGGCCTCTCCCCCTCCTCCTCCTCCTCCTTCCCTGGCCTCCCCTCCTCCCACTGCCCTGGCCTCCCCTCCCTGTCCTCCCCTCCTCCTCCTGCCCTGGCCTCCCCTCCTCCTCCTACCCTGGCATCCCCTCCTCCTCCTCTTCCTCCTGGCCTCCCCTCCTCCTCCTGGCTTCCCCTCCTCCCACTGCCCTGGCCTCTCCTCCTCCTCTTCCTCCTCCTCCTCCTTCCCTGGCCTCTCCTCCTCCTCCTCCTCCCCCTCCTTCCCTGGCCTCTCCTCCTCCTCCCACTGCCCTGCCCTGGCCTCTCCTCCTCCTTCCCTGGCCTCTCCTCCTCCTTCCCTGGCCTCTCCTCCTCCTCCTGGCCTCTCCTCCTCCCACTGCCCTGGCCTCCCCTCCCTGGCCTCCCCTCCTCCTGCCCTGGCCTCCCCTCCTCCTCCTGCCCTGGCCTCCCCTCCTCCTCCTGCCCTGGCCTCCCCTCCTCCTCCTGCCCTGGCCTCCCCTCCTCCTCCTGGCTTCCCGTCCTCTTCCTGGCCTGGCCTGACTTCCCCTCCTTCCTTCTGCATACTTCACTGGCCTGGCCTCCTCCTCCTGCCCTGGCCTCCCCTCCTCCTGCCCTGCCCTGGCCTGGCCTCCCCTCCTCCTCCTCCTGGCCTCCCCTCCTCCTCCTGGCATCTCCTCCTCCTGGCTTCCCGTCCTCTTCCTGGCCTGGCCTGACTTCCCCTCCTTCTGCAAACTGCCCTGGCCTCTCCTCCTCCTCCCACTGCCCTGTCCTCTCCTCCTCCTCCCCCTGGCCTGGCCTCTACTCCACCTCCTCCTGGCCTCTCCTCCTCCTCCCACTGCCCTGGCCTCTCCTCCTCCTCCTCCTGGCCTCTCCTCCTCCTCCCACTGCCCTGGCCTCTCCCCCTCCTCCTCCTGGCCACTCCTCCTCCCACTGCCCTGGCCTCTCCTCCTCCTCCTGGCCACTCCTCCTCCCACTGCCCTGGCCTCTCCCCCTCCTCCTCCTGGCCTCTCCTCCTCCCACTGCCCTGGCTGTGTTCCCAGAGACCTTCTGTTCAGTTCTGTCCTGTCCTGTGACTGTTCTGCTCTGTTCTACTCTGCCCTACTCTGTCCTGTTCTTTGTCCTGTCCTGCTCTGCTCCATTCTGTTTTGGCTGTGTGGTGTTGGTGAAAGCTGGGAGTTTAGCCAAGTAGAGAGTCCACTTCACCTCCCACCCAGCCCCCTTTGCCTCCGCCTCCTCCTCCTCCTCCTCCTCCACCCCCTCGCCTCAATTCAAAGGGGCTTTATTGCCAAAGCAAGTGAAAAAACAAACAAAAGCGAAGAAGACAAAACAACAAACTAAAAACTATTAAAAAAAATCAAAAATGTATTTTTTTTTAAAGAGACATTTCAAGTCTTATATTATCTACTATGTACAGGGTTTTAGCAATGTGCAAATAGTTGTAGTATGAAAGGGAAGATGAATAAACAGATACATATTGGTGGTATTTACAATGTTTGTTCTTCACTGGCTGCCCTTTTCTCATGGCAACAGGTCACAAATCTCGCTGCTGTGATGTCACTTCACCTAACAGATAGGGGAGTTTATCAATGTTTTGGTTTTGTTTTCTAATTCTCTGTGGGAAATATGTATTTCTAATGTGGCCAGGAAGTGCAGCTCAGTTTCAGACCTGGCTCTCTAGAGAAGACAGGCTATGGTGGAATCTCTGCTCACTGAGTCTGTACACAATTTGTATTTTATTTAACCTTGTTTAACTTGGCAATCAGTTAAGAACAAATGATTATTTACAATGACGGCCGACCCCTGCCAAACCCTTACCCGGACGACGCTGGGCCAATTGTGAGCCTCCCCTATGGGACTCCCAATCACGGCCGGTTGTGATAGAGCCTGGAATTGAACCAGGGTCTGTAGTGACGCCTGTTGCACTGAGATGCAGTGCTTTAGACTGCTGCGCCACTCGGGAGCCCTAAATCCTTGACATTCCTTAATTTTCCACCTGATAGGTGTGGCATATCTAGAAGCTGATTAAACAGAATGATCATTACACAGGTGCACCTTGTGCAGGGGACAATAAAAGGCAACTCGCAACGCAATGCCGCAGGCTCAAGTTGAGGAAGCGTGCAATTGGCATATTGACTGCAGAAATGTCCACCAGAGCTTTTGCCAAAAAATGAAATGTTAATTTCTCTACCAAAAGCCGCCTCCAACATAGTTTTTTACAAATTTGGCAGTATGTCCAACCGGCCTTACAACCACAGACCATGTGTAACCACAACAGCCCAGGACCTCCACATTTGGCTTCTTCACCTGCAGGATCGTCTGAGACCAGCCTCCCAGACAGCTGATGAAACTGTGGGTTTGCACAACCAAATACATTTGTCCATCTCTCCCATTTGTTCCCATTTTCAATCGGAAAAATATGCCTGAGAGATTCACCAGACAGAACTTTAGAATGTTGTGAAGGGCTGGCCAGAACACTCCACTGAATAATAATAATAATAATAATAGGCATACAAACTGAAGAATAGTATTTTAGTATTTTATTAATTTAAGATTCTCACCAAGACAGGCAGACAGTCCAGACAAACCGTACAGTAGGTTATACATTGTACAAGAAGAGTGTATATAGGCTATTTTAAGAGAATGAACACAAACGTATGCTGCTAATAAACAATAACTAGGCCCAATCCATTACCTTAACTGTCCTCGTTGATCAGATCTGAATGAATGGGGTTGATGGATGTCCAGCAATCCAATTGCAAGTCATGAGTCAACCTAGCTGGTTGATAGAATGCCAAAAGTGTGCAAAGCTGTCATCAAGGCAAAGTGTGGCTACTTTGAAGAATCTCAAATATAAAATATGTTTAGATTTGTTTAACACTTTTTTTTGGTTACTACATGATTCCCATAATGTGTTATTTCATAGTTGTGATGTCTTCACTATTATTCTACAATGTAGAAAATAGTAAAAAAATGAAGAAAAACCCTTGAATGAGTGTTCTAGAACTTTTAACTGGTTCTATATGTATATATTTGTAGCCAAACATGATTTAATGAAAAGCAGGGGAAACGTGCTACTTATTGTAGCCTCACGCAGATGAAAGAGTAGCGGAGGAAGGCGTTTTCTTCTGTGTTCGCGGTAAAATATTAAGCATTATACAACGGGTGGGTCTAATCCTGAATGCTGATTGGTTAAAACCGCATTCCAGCCGGTGTCTATTCCACAAGTTACATCCGTCTAAATCTATGACGTTAAAATGCCTATTTACTCTGTTCCATCTGACTGCGCATGTCTTGTATTCAAGATCCTTAATGGCCTGGCTCCCCCTCCACTCAATATTTTTGTTAAACAGAAAACCCAGACATATGGCAGCAGATCCACAAGGTCTGCCATGAGAGGTGACTGTATAGTTCCCCTAAGGAAAAGCACCTTTAGTAAATCTGCATTCTCTGTGAGAGCTTCCCATGTCTGGAATACACTGCCATCAGACACACATAACTGCACCACATATCACACTTTCACAAAATGCTTGAAGACATGGCTAAAGGTCAATCAGATTTGTGAACATCCCTAGCTGTGTGTTGTCACTTTCCATGTTGTCTGTTGTCTGTAGCTTGTGAGGTGTGGAAACACTTTGTTGCTTTTATGAATTGTGTCTTGCTGCTTTTTGTTCTGTGTTGCTCTGTCTGTATGCTACGTCTTGCTTGTCCTATATTGCTCTGTCTGTATGCTACGTCTTGCTTGTCCTATGTTGCTTTGTCTGTATGCTATGTCTTGCTTGTCCTATGTTGCTATGTCTTGCTTGTTCTATGCTGCTATTGTCTATATTGTAATTGTTTTTAATAACCTGCCCAGGGACTGCGGTTGAAAATTAGCCGGCTGGCTAAAACTGGCACTTTTACTGAAACGTTGATTAATGTGCACTGTCCCTGTAAAAATAAACTCAAACTCAACTCAACTCAATCCACTGTCTCATCAGCCCAGCCAGGCAATTTATAAACTTAATTTTTTTTATATAATGGAGATCATCTAGATATTATCTTGCAGAACAAAAAAACTGAAAGACTGGGTTGCACCTCTGGCAACGGAACCGATAGAACGACCAGCTGGCTTGGGTTAGAACGACCAGCTGGCAACCCTAGATTTGTGTCTGTGTTTAGAGGATATATTGGTATGGTTTCCCTCGACCTTCATCTCAGGCCTAACAACACCCGGGCCAATATATTCTCCAAACACCGGCTTCAAGGGCATTATCACTAAAATGTGGCGGTGCTTCGGAGTGTTTGTTTGTGGGCTGACTGTGAACGCTCTGAGAGACTCTGGGTTGAGGTCTGTGATAAAGTAGTCTACAGTACTATTGCCAAGAGATGAGCTGTAGGTGTACCTACCATAGGAGTCTCCTCAAAGCCTACCGTTGATTATGTACTGACCCAGCGTGCGACAGAACTGTAGGAGTTGGGACCTGTTTTTGTTGGTTGTTTTGTCATAGTTGTGCCTGGGGGGGGGGGCATATTTGGGAGGGAATGCTGTCACCTTCAGGTAGGTGTTTGTCCCCCTGTGTGCTGAGGGTGTCAGGTTCTTGTCCAGTTCTGGCATTTAGGTCACCACAGACTAGTACATGTCCCTGGGCCTGGAAATTATAAATCTAGGATGGAGAAGCTGTCTTCATTAAAGTATGGGGATCCTAGTGGGAGGATATTTTACTCTGAGATTATTAACTTATTTATTTGTAACCAAATGTAAAATGTTCCAGTTTTGATGAATTGAATAGTGGTCTGCTCTATACCAAATTAGCATAACTCCTGAATCTCTTCCCTGTGTAACACCTGGTAGTTTGGCTGATGGGACTACCAGCTCTCTTTTAACTTGGAGGGCAACCAGTGGGTCCGTCTCCACTCTCTCTGACCCTCACTCGCTCTCTCTCTTGGTCTCTCTCTCACACTCTCTCATTCTCACAATCACTCTCTTCCTGACCCTCTCTCTCTCTCTCTCTCCCCCTCTCTTGGTCTCTCTCATTCCTTCTCCTCGATCGCCCCCCCCCCCCCCCCCCCCCCCCCATCCATCCTAATCCAATTATTTATACTCCAGTAACCAGGGGCAACCCTTGCTTGTGTCAGTGATTGTCAGCTGATGCGCATGCAGTGCAGAGTGGAGCAGAGCTCTGTGTCTGTTAGGCCTCTTTGCTTGTATTGTGTACTAACAAGGAACGTCTTTTCTCTGCCACTCACGCTAGTCCGTGTCCCAAATGGCACCCTATTCCATATATAGTGCACTACTTTTGACCAGAGTCCAATGGGCCCTAGTGCACTATAAAGGGAATCGGGTACCTTTTTGGTACGCAGCCTAGATAAGAGCCCTGTAACACTCAGAGGTCATTCTGATGACCCCATACTAATACAGCATGTCAGGACACTAGTACATCATATCAGAAACCCCATAGATATTGGTATCATATCAGAAACCCCATAGATATTGGTATCATATCAGAAACCCCATAGATATTGGTATCATATCAGAAACCACATAGATATTGGTATCATATCAGAAACCCCATAGATATTGGTATCATATCAGAAACCACATAGATATTGGTATCATATCAGAAAACACATAGATATTGGTATCATATCAGAAACCCCATAGATATTGGTATCATATCAGAAACCACATAGATATTGGTATCATATCAGAAACCACATAGATATTGGTATCATATCAGAAACCACATAGATATTGGTATCATATCAGAAACCCCATAGATATTGGTATCATATCAGAAACCACATAGATATTGGTATCATATCAGAAACCACATAGATATTGGTATCATATCAGAAACCCAGAAGTAAGGCGGTTCAGGAAACTGGTGCATCAGACTGCCTCAACACTTAGCATTGAAATAAATTGTCTGCTTGATTTCTGACATGGTGCCATTTATCTATGGGTTTCTGACATGATACTCTTTATCTATGGGTTTCTGACATGGTGCCATTTATCTATGGGTTTCTGACATGATACCATTTATCTATGGGTTTCTGACATGGTGCCATTTATCTATGGGTTTCTGACATGATACCATTTATCTATGGGTTTCTGACATGATACCATTTATCTATGGGTTTCTGACATGGTGCCATTTATCTATGGGTTTCTGACATGGTGCCATTTATCTATGGGTTTCTGACATGATACTCTTTATCTATGGGTTTCTGACATGGTGCCATTTATCTATGGGTTTCTGACATGGTGCCATTTATCTATGGGTTTCTGACATGATACTCTTTATCTATGGGTTTCTGACATGGTGCCATTTATCTATGGGTTTCTGACATGGTGCCATTTATCTATGGGTTTCTGACATGGTGCCATTTATCTATGGGTTTCTGACATGGTGCCATTTATCTATGGGTTTCTGACATGGTGCCATTTATCTATGGGTTTCTGACATGGTGCCATTTATCTATGGGTTTCTGACATGGTGCCATTTATCTATGGGTTTCTGACATGATACCATTTATCTATGGGTTTCTGACATGGTGCCATTTATCTATGGGTTTCTGACATGGTGCCATTTATCTATGGGTTTCTGACATGGTGCCATTTATCTATGGGTTTCTGACATGGTGCCATTTATCTATGGGTTTCTGACATGATACCATTTATCTATGGGTTTCTGACATGATACCATTTATCTATGGGTTTCTGACATGGTGCCATTTATCTATGGGTTTCTGACATGATACTCTTTATCTATGGGTTTCTGACATGGTGCCATTTATCTATGGGTTTCTGACATGGTGCCATTTATCTATGGGTTTCTGACATGATACTCTTTATCTATGGGTTTCTGACATGGTGCCATTTATCTATGGGTTTCTGACATGGTGCCATTTATCTATGGGTTTCTGACATGGTGCCATTTATCTATGGGTTTCTGACATGGTGCCATTTATCTATGGGTTTCTGACATGGTGCCATTTATCTATGGGTTTCTGACATGGTGCCATTTATCTATGGGTTTCTGACATGATACCATTTATCTATGGGTTTCTGACATGATACCATTTATCTATGGGTTTCTGACATGATACTCTTTATCTATGGGTTTCTGACATGGTGCCATTTATCTATGGGTTTCTGACATGGTGCCATTTATCTATGGGTTTCTGACATGGTGCCATTTATCTATGGGTTTCTGACATGGTGCCATTTATCTATGGGTTTCTGACATGGTGCCATTTATCTATGGGTTTCTGACATGATACCATTTATCTATGGGTTTCTGACATGATACCATTTATCTATGGGTTTCTGACATGGTACCATTTATCTATGGGTTTCTGACATGATACCATTTATCTATGGGTTTGATAGTGTTTTATTGGAGCCCTTTTGTACTGTCTATGGGTTTGATAGTGTTTTATTGGAGCCCTTTTGTACTGTCATTATTAGCCCTGTGTTTATTTGTTATTTTTATTTAACTAGGCAAGTCAGTAACACACACACAGACACACCCTGTGAAACACACACAGCCCATCTGTGATGTAAGTAGCAGTGGAATAAATGATTGACCAGCGGTAGAGTCCTCCCAGTAGCTTTGGGTGACCAGCGGTAGAGTCCTCCCGGTAGCTTTGGGTGACCAGCGGTAGAGTCCTCCCGGTAGCTTTGGGTGACCAGCGGTAGAGTCCTCCCGGTAGCTTTGGGTGACCAGCGGTAGAGTCCTCCCGGTAGCTTTGGGTGACCAGCGGTAGAGTCCTCCCAGTAGCTTTGGGTGACCAGTGGTAGAGTCCTCCCGGTAGCTTTGGGTGACCAGCGGTAGAGTCCTCCCGGTAGCTTTGGGTGACCAGCGGTAGAGTCCTCCCCGGTAGCTTTGGGTGACCAGCGGTAGAGTCCTCCCGGTAGCTTTGGGTGACCAGCGGTAGAGTCCTCCCGGTAGCTTTGGGTGACCAGCGGTAGAGTCTGTTCCCTTTGGGCCCTGGTTAACAGTAGTTCTCTATACAAGGAATAGTCTTCCATTTTGGACGCAGAGCCTTTCACCAGCCCTCCCAGTGGACTGAGCCATGGTCAGTTTAAAGGCCTTTTAAATCAGGCCTCAAACAGATCCCATTACCAACACCCCCTGGGTCTGCCACGAGGTTCCTACTGAAGGTGTGAAGCCAGATCTCTGCTGCATCACTGGCGCTGGTAGAAAGGTCACCTTCCTCATCTGCTCTACCAGTGGGAATAGGACATGACCAAAGAATAAACACATGACTCACTCATTAATGATTTCTCTGTTAACACGCTGACGCTCACACTGAAAATAAACTTTGAACTCAAGGCTTGAATCGCTGACGGACATCAGGGAATGCTGTCTTATCGCTGCACCGTGCCACCTGGGTCCTTTCCCAGTACTATCGCTGCACCGTGCCACCTGGGTCCTCTCCCAGGACTATCGCTGCACCGTGCCACCTGGGTCCTCTCCCAGGACTATCGCTGCACCGTGCCACCTGGGTCCTCTCCCAGTACTATCGCTGCACCGTGCCACCTGGGTCCTCTCCCAGTACCATCGCTGCACCGTGCCACCTGGGTCCTCTCCCAGGACTATCGCTGCACCGTGCCACCTGGGTCCTCTCCCAGGACTATCGCTGCACCGTGCCACCTGGGTCCTCTCCCAGGACTATCGCTGCACCGTGCCACCTGGGTCCTCTCCCAGTACTATCGCTGCACCGTGCCACCTGGGTCCTCTCCCAGTACTATCGCTGCACCGTGCCACCTGGGTCCTCTCCCAGGACTATCGCTGCACCGTGCCACCTGGGTCCTCTCCCAGTACTATCGCTGCACCGTGCCACCTGGGTCCTCTCCCAGTACTATCGCTGCACCGTGCCACCTGGGTCCTCTCCCAGTACTATCGCTGCACCGTGCCACCTGGGTCCTCTCCCAGTACTATCGCTGCACCGTACCACCTGGGTCCTCTCCCAGGACTATCGCTGCACCGTGCCACCTGGGTCCTCTCCCAGGACTATCGCTGCACCGTGCCACCTGGGTCCTCTCCCAGGACTATCGCTGCACCGTGCCACCTGGGTCCTCTCCCAGTACTATCGCTGCACCGTGCCACCTGGGTCCTCTCCCAGTACTATCGCTGCACCGTGCCACCTGGGTCCTCTCCCAGTACTATCGCTGCACCGTGCCACCTGGGTCCTCTCCCAGTACTATCGCTGCACCGTGCCACCTGGGTCCTCTCCCAGTACTATCGCTGCACCGTGCCACCTGGGTCCTCTCCCAGGACTATCGCTGCACCGTGCCACCTGGGTCCTCTCCCAGGACTATCGCTGCACCGTGCCACCTGGGTCCTCTCCCAGTACCATCGCTGCACCGTGCCACCTGGGTCCTCTCCCAGGACTATCGCTGCACCGTGCCACCTGGGTCCTCTCCCAGGACTATCGCTGCACCGTGCCACCTGGGTCCTCTCCCAGTACCATCGCTGCACCGTGCCACCTGGGTCCTCTCCCAGTACCATCGCTGCACCGTGCCACCTGGGTCCTCTCCCAGGACTATCGCTGCACCGTGCCACCTGGGTCCTCTCCCAGGACTATCGCTGCACCGTGCCACCTGGGTCCTCTCCCAGTACCATCGCTGCACCGTGCCACCTGGGTCCTCTCCCAGGACTATCGCTGCACCGTGCCACCTGGGTCCTCTCCCAGGACTATCGCTGCACCGTGCCACCTGGGTCCTCTCCCAGTACCATCGCTGCACCGTGCCACCTGGGTCCTCTCCCAGGACTATCGCTGCACCGTGCCACCTGGGTCCTCTCCCAGTACCGTCAAGAAATGTATTTTAAAAAATGAATTAAAATAAAACACTAATATACACTGTGTATAGAAAACATTGAGAACACCTTCCTAATATTGAATTGGAACCTACCTTTTGCCCTCAGAACAGCCACAATTCGTCGGTGCATGGACTCTACGAGGTGCTGAAAGTGTTCCACAGTTGTGTCAAGATGGCCGGATTTATTTTTGGTGGTGGACCATTCTTGATACAGACGGGAAACTGTTGAGTGTGAAAGAACTAGCAGCATTACCATACCCCGTTCAAGGTCTTGCCCATTCACCCTCTGAATGGCACACATACATACTGTACACAATCCATGTCTCAATTGTCTCAACACTTAAAAATCCTTATTTAACCCGTCTCCTTCCGTTCATCTACACTGATTTGAAGTGGATTTAACAAGTGACATCCAATAAGGGATCATAGCTTTCACCTGGATTCACCTGGTCAGTCTATGTCATGGAAAGAGCAGGTGTTCCTAATGTTTTGTCCACTCAGAGTGTCTCGATCAGAAAGTATTCACCCCCCCCCCCCCCCCCCCCCCCGAGACAATATCATAGTTAATGATATTATGAATAGGAAAGGCTGAGTTATGTCGCATGTGCAGTTAACAATCATATATGGGAATATCTGCTCAATCCAAATGTACAACCAACTGACTGCAGCGTTACTGCAAAAAATGGAGGAGGAAGGTGGAAGGGGGAGAAGGTAGGGAACTTGTCTGTCCTCCCTGAGTTATAAACCAAAATTGGCAACAACAAAAAAATGTCAGAAAGAGTTTAACTTGAGGACCAAAATGTTGACCGAGGCTCCATACAGGTTGCAAAATTAGTTAGGAAGAGATTTTTTGATGTTCCAATTCCGTGGCACATGGTTTTATCAACTGTCTCTCTGTCTCTTCGTGTGTCTCCAGATCCTGTTCATTAATATGTCTGTCTGTCTGTCTGTCTGTCTCTCTCCAGATCCTGCTCATTAATATGTCTGTCTGTCTCTCTCCAGATCCTGCTCATTAATATGTCTGTCTGTCTGTCTCTCTCCAGATCCTGTTCATTAATATGTCTGTCTGTCTGTCTCTCTCCAGATCATGTTCATTAATATGTCTGTCTGTCTGTCTGTCTCTCTCCAGATCCTGTTCATTAATATGTCTGTCTGTCTCTCTCCAGATCCTGTTCATTAATATGTCTGTCTGTCTCTGTCTCTCTCCAGATCCTGTTCATTAATATGTCTGTCTGTCTGTCTCTCTCCAGATCCTGTTCATTAATATGTCTGTCTGTCTGTCTGTCTGTCTCTCTCCAGATCCTGTTCATTAATATGTCTGTCTGTCTCTCTCCAGATCCTGTTCATTAATATGTCTGTCTGTCTCTGTCTCTCTCCAGATCCTGTTCATTAATATGTCTGTCTGTCTGTCTCTCTCCAGATCCTGTTCATTAATATGTCTGTCTGTCTCTGTCTCTCTCCAGATCCTGTTCTGTACATTGAACACCCATAAGATCGACATGGAGAAGCTGCTTGGTGGTCAGATCGGCCTGGAGGACTTTATATTTGCCCACATTAAAGGGATTAAGAAGGAGGTGGAGGTGTTTAAATCAGAGGAGGCCCTGGGCCTCACCATCACAGACAACGGGGCGGGATACGCCTTCATCAAGGTAGGATTTTTTTTTTAAATAGAGAGAGATTTTATTGAGATATGAAAGATAGGAGAGTTTGCGAGTCAGAATGGCTGTGGTTCGGAGCATAACCGATCCTGACTAGTCTCCCAGTCCTTTACATGTGCCAGGGTCCCGAGTACTAACTGCTTGACTACTCAGGCCACATCAAGGTAGGATACAATCAATCAATCCATAAAATCTAGTCAATCAACCAATAAAATATATCAATTGAATTGCAACTAATCTATTTATTATAGAAGGTTAAATCATTACAATCACAGGGCTGTCACTTCTATTAGGCAGTTATTATAGACGATAGATATATGATCAGGACTTGGGTGTCAATTATGTAGTGAAGTAAAAAAAATTGTTGGGATATAGTTTAGTACTACCTTAAGGCTGGTCTTAGAGAGGCTAGTTTAGTACTACCTTAAGGCTGGTCTTAGAGAGGCTAGTTTAGTACTACCTGGTCTTAGAGAGGCTAGTTTAGTACTACCTGGTCTTAGAGAGGCTAGTTTAGTACTACCTGGTCTTAGAGAGGCTAGTTTAGTACTAACTAAGGCTGGTCTTAGAGAGGCTAGTTTAGTACTACCTGGTCTTAGAGAGGCTAGTTTAGTACTACCTTAAGGCTGGTTTTAGAGAGGCTAGTTTAGTACTATCGTAAGGCTGGTCTTAGAGAGGCTAGTTTAGTACTACCTTAAGGCTGGTCTTAGAGAGGCTAGTTTAGTACTACCTGGTCTTAGAGAGGCTAGTTTAGTACTACCTGGTCTTAGAGAGGCTAGTTTAGTACTACCTTAAGGCTGGTCTTAGAGAGGCTAGTTTAGTACTACCTGGTCTTAGAGAGGCTAATTTAGTACTACCTGGTCTTAGAGAGGCTAGTTTAGTACTAACTTAAGGCTGGTTTTATGATCAAAGTTTTCCACCAACATCTTGTACAGACAGCAACAATAATGGCGTCTTTTTCTAGGCACTAACAGAGGCTAACGCCACCTTGACTCGCTGGCCAAAGTCTATGGTAGAACCACACCCCCCCCCCCCCCAAAAGGAATGGCTGAAGGAAACAGCGGTATTAATGTCAGGGTTTTATGACGACAAGCTGATGGGCTCTATAGGCTAGTGTGTAAAACATTGCTCCAAGACACCCCCTTGTGTTGGTGAAGCGTCACGGTATCTTCGGAGCATTTACACCAGAGCTTTTCTTACTGTTTTGATTAGTCAGCGTTTTACAGAACAGACTGACCCCGGGTACACGAATCAGTTTCAGGGAAAAGATGGACTATAGTATCTTTGTATCTACTGAATGCAGTTTGGGTCAATTATTGTACCTATATAATCTGTTTATTGTTGCCAGCACTAGTTCACCAGGGCCCGGTTTCCCATTAGCGATGAAAATTAGACTTACGAATGTTTTTATTTTCTAACGATGCCTCTTTCCGACAACGGCCGAAGATGTATCGTGTGTTTTCCCAGAACACCACACTGAGAGAACGTTCACTAAGTGTGTTGTTGAGGCGTAGCGTTGATACTGATAGGATGGAAAGAAAGGGAGCTCTCAGATCAGCTTTCTCCATTCAAATCTGACCTTTAACATTAGAATTATTTCACCAAACTGACAATGGATCAGCTTTCTCCATTCAAATTTTACCTTAATGGTCAAATCCACTCAAACTATCTCTAGCGCCGTTTTGCATCAGTTCACGGTTGATTCAGTCCCAACATGTTTTGCATGTCAGTTATCAAGATATTGGACTTTCAAGAAGCAAAGTGTCACGGGTCGCGTCATCGTGATGATGATGCAACATTTAGAATTGATTGACAATACTGACGACCAATCCGCTCCTAGAGAGAGACATTATTGAGGCGGCTTATTCTAATGCGTATCCAATTAAAATGCTCCAAATCCCAGATCTGGCACATCATCGCACGTTAGGCTACACATCATGAGATATATTGAGACTAATTACAGACAG
The DNA here is from genome assembly GCF_013265735.2 of Oncorhynchus mykiss. Lineage (NCBI taxonomy): Eukaryota > Metazoa > Chordata > Actinopteri > Salmoniformes > Salmonidae > Oncorhynchus > Oncorhynchus mykiss. The sequence goes on along the minus strand of NC_048592.1, from coordinate 40,797,235 downwards.
TAGCCTACAAGTAACAAAATAGAACTCTATTGAAGGAACATTAAATGTATTTTGATATGATTGAATTATATACAGTAGGCCTATGTTGTTATGGTGAGTGAATGAGGACCCAAAAGCGAATCAACTTAAACAGAGCTTCTTTAATTACCAAACATAGGTAGGCTCAGATGGACCGGCAGATTCCGACAGGACAGGACAAGGTTACAGCAAACATGACGACAGTCTGGTTCAGGCATGAATGACACAAACAAACAAGAATCCGACAAGGACAGGAGCAGAAACAGAGAGAGATATTGGGACCTAATCAGAGGGAAAAAAGGGAACAGGTGGGGAACGGGGTGAATGGGTAGTTAGAGGAGACAAGGGACAGCTGGGGGAAAGCGGGGGAGAAAAGGTAACCTAACACGACCAGCAGAGGGAGACAGGGTGAAGGGAAAGGACAGAGACAAGACAACATGACAGTACATGACAGTACCCCCCCACTCACCGAGCGCCTCCTGGCGCACTCGAGGAGGAAACCTGGCGGCAACGGAGGAAATCATCAATCAGCGCACGGTCCAGCACGTCCCGAGAGGGAACCCAACTCCTCTCCTCAGGACCGTACCCCTCCCAGTCAACTAGGTACTGATGACCACGGCCCCGAGGACGCATGTCCAAGATTTTACGGACCCTGTAGATAGGTGCGCCCTCGACAAGGATGGGGGGGGGGGGGGGAAGACGAGCGGGGGCGCGAAGAACGGGCTTAACACAGGAGACATGGAAGACCGGGTGGACGCGACGAAGATATCGCGGAAGAAGAAGTCGCACTGCGACAGGATTAATGACCTGAGAGATACGGAATGGACCAATGAACCGCGGGGTCAACTTGCGAGAAGCCGTCTTAAGGGGAAGGTTCTGAGTGGAGAGCCAAACTCTCTGACCGCGACAATATCTAGGGCTCTTAGTTCTACGCTTATTAGCAGCTCTCACAGTCTGCGCCCTATAACGGCAAAGTGCAGACCTGACCCTCTTCCAGGTGCGCTCGCAACGTTGGACAAAAGCCTGAGCGGAGGGGACGCTGGACTCGGCGAACTGAGATGAGAACAACGGAGGCTGGTACCCGAGGCTACTCTGAAAAGGAGATAGCCCGGTCGCAGACGAAGGAAGCGAGTTGTGGGCGTATTCTGCCCAGGGGAGCTGTTCTGACCAAGACGCAGGGTTGCGAAAAGAAAGACTGCGTAAGATGCGACCAATAGTCTGATTGGCCCGTTCTGCTTGACCGTTAGACTGGGGGTGAAAGCCGGAAGAGAGACTGACGGAAGCCCCAATCAAACGGCAAAACTCCCTCCAAAATTGAGACGTGAATTGCGGACCTCTGTCCGAAACGACGTCTGACGGAAGGCCATGAATTCTGAAAACATTCTCGATGATGATTTGTGCCGTCTCTTTAGCAGAAGGAAGCTTAGCAAGGGGAATGAAATGAGCCGCATTAGAGAACCTATCGACAACCGTAAGAATAACAGTCTTCCCCGCTGACGAAGGCAGTCCGGTGACAAAATCTAAGGCGATGTGAGACCACGGTCGAGAGGGAATAGGAAGCGGCCTGAGACGGCCGGCAGGAGGAGAGTTACCGGACTTAGTCTGCGCGCAGACCGAACAAGCAGCCACGAAACGACGCGTGTCATGCTCCCGGGTGGGCCACCAGAAACGCTGGCGAATGGAAGCAAGCGTACCCCGAACGCCAGGGTGGCCGGCTAACTTGGCAGAGTGAGCCCACTGAAGAACGGCCAGACGAGTAGGAACGGGAACGAAAAGAAGGTTCCTAGGACAAGCGCGCGGCGACGGAGTTTGAGTGAGTGCTTGCTTTACCTGCCTCTCAATTCCCCAGACAGTCAACCCGACAACACGCCCCTCAGGGAGAATCCCCTCGGGGTCAGTGGAGGCTACTGAAGAACTGAAGAGACGAGACAAAGCATCAGGCTTGGTGTTCTTAGAGCCCGGACGATAAGAAATCACGAACTCGAAACGAGCGAAAAACAGCGCCCAACGCGCCTGACGCGCATTAAGTCGTTTGGCAGAACGGATGTACTCAAGGTTCCTATGGTCAGTCCAAACGACAAAAGGAACGGTCGCCCCCTCCAACCACTGTCGCCATTCGCCTAGGGCTAACCGGATGGCGAGCAGTTCGCGGTTACCCACATCATAGTTACGTTCCGACGGCGACAGGCGATGAGAAAAATACGCGCATGGGTGGACCTTGTCGTCAGAGAGGGAGCGCTGAGAAAGGATGGCTCCCACTCCCACCTCTGACGCGTCAACCTCGACAACGAACTGTCTAGAGACGTCAGGTGTAACAAGGATAGGAGCGGATGTAAAACGATTCTTGAGGAGATCAAAAGCTCCCTGGGCGGAAACGGACCACTTAAAGCACGTCTTGACAGAAGTAAGGGCTGTGAGAGGAGCTGCCACCTGACCGAAATTACGGATGAAACGACGATAGAAGTTCGCGAAGCCGAGAAAGCGCTGCAGCTCGACGCGTGACTTAGGGACGGGCCAATCAATGACAGCTTGGACCTTAGCGGGATCCATCTTAATGCCTTCAGCGGAAATAACAGAACCGAGAAATGTGACGGAGGAGGCATGAAAAGTGCACTTCTCAGCCTTCACAAAAAGACAATTCTCTAAAAGGCGCTGGAGGACACGTCGAACGTGCTGAACATGAATCTGGAGTGACGGTGAAAAAATCAGGATATCGTCAAGGTAAACGAAAACAAAGATGTTCAGCATGTCTCTCAGGACATCATTGACTAATGCCTGAAAGACAGCTGGAGCGTTAGCGAGGCCGAAAGGAAGAACCCGGTATTCAAAGTGCCCTAACGGAGTGTTAAACGCCGTCTTCCACTCGTCCCCCTCCCTGATGCGCACGAGATGGTAAGCGTTACGAAGGTCCAACTTAGTGAAAAACCTGGCTCCCTGCAGGATCTCGAAGGCTGAAGACATAAGAGGAAGCGGATAACGATTCTTCACTGTTATGTCATTCAGCCCTCGATAATCTATGCAGGGGCGCAGAGACCCGTCCTTCTTCTTGACAAAAAAAAACCCCGCTCCGGCGGGAGAGGAGGAGGGGACTATGGTACCGGCGTCAAGAGCTACAGACAAATAATCTTCGAGAGCCTTACGTTCGGGAGCCGACAGAGAGTATAGTCTACCCCGGGGGGGGGGTGGTTCCCGGAAGGAGATCAATACTACAATCATACGACCGGTGTGGAGGAAGAGAGGTGGCCCTGGACCGACTGAACACCGTGCGCAGATCGTGATATTCCTCCGGCACCCCTGTCAAATCACCAGGCTCCTCCTGTGAAGAAGAGACAGAGGAAACAGGAGGGATAGCAGACATTAAACATTTCACATGACAAGAGACGTTCCAGGAGAGGATAGAATTACTAGACCAATTAATGGAAGGATTATGACAAACTAGCCAGGGATGGCCCAAAACAACAGGTGTAAAAGGTGAACGAAAAATTAAAAAAGAAATGGTTTCACTATGATTACCAGAAACAGTGAGGGTTAAAGGTAGCGTCTCACGCTGAATCCTGGGGAGAGGACTACCATCCAGGGCGAACAAGGCCGTGGGCTCCTTTAACTGTCTGAGAGGAATGTCATGTTCCCGAGCCCAGGTCTCGTCCATAAAACAGCCCTCCGCCCCAGAGTCTATTAAGGCACTGCAGGAAGCTGACGAACCGGTCCAGCGTAGATGGACCGACAAGGTAGTGCAGGATCTTGAAGGAGAGACAGGAGTAGTAGCGCTCACCAGTAGCCCTCCGCTTACTGACGAGCTCTGGCCTTTTACTGGACATGAAGTGACAAAATGACCAGCGGAACCGCAATAGAGACAGAGGCGGTTGGTGATTCTCCGTTCCCTCTCCTCAGTCGAGATGCGGATACCTCCCAGCTGCATGGGCTCAGCACCCGAGCCGGCAGAGGAAGATGGTAGTGATGCGGAGAGGGAGGCGACGGAGAGCGCGAGCTCCTTTCCACGAGCTCGGTGACGAAGATCAACCCGTCGCTCAATGCGAATAGCGAGTTCAATCAAGGAATCCACGCTGGAAGGAACCTCCCGGGAGAGAATCTCATCCTTTACCTCTGCGCGGAAACCCTCCAGAAGACGAGCGAGCAAGGCCGGCTCGTTCCAGCCACTGGAGACAGCAAGAGTGCGAAACTCAATAGAGTAGTCTGTTATGGATCGATTGCCTTGACATAGGGAAGACAGGGCCCTGGAAGCCTCCTCCCCAAAAACAGATCGATCAAAAACCCGTATCATCTCCTCCTTAAAGTCTTGATACTGGTTAGTACACTCAGCCCTTGCCTCCCAGATTGCCGTGCCCCACTCACGAGCCCGTCCAATAAGGAGAGATATGACGTAGGCGACACGAGCAGTGCTCCTGGAGTAAGTGTTGGGCTGGAGAGAAAACACAATATCACACTGGGTGAGGAACGAGCGGCATTCAGTGGGCTCCCCAGAGTAACACGGCGGGTTATTGATTCTGGGCTCCGGAGATTCGAAAGCCCTGGAAGTGGCCGGTGGATCGAGGCGGAGATGGTGAACCTGTTCTGTGAGGTTGGAGACTTGGGTGGCCAGGGTCTCAACGGCATGTCGAGCAGCAGACAATTCCTGCTTGTGTCTGCCTAGCATCGCTCCCTGGATCTCGACGGCTGAGTGGAGAGGATCCGAAGTCGCTGGGTCCATTCTTGGTCGGATTCTTCTGTTATGGTGAGTGAATGAGGACCCAAAAGCGAATCAACTTAAACAGAGCTTCTTTAATTACCAAACATAGGTAGGCTCAGATGGACCGGCAGATTCCGACAGGACAGGACAAGGTTACAGCAAACATGACGACAGTCTGGTTCAGGCATGAATGACACAAACAAACAAGAATCCGACAAGGACAGGAGCAGAAACAGAGAGAGATATTGGGACCTAATCAGAGGGAAAAAAGGGAACAGGTGGGGAACGGGGTGAATGGGTAGTTAGAGGAGACAAGGGACAGCTGGGGGAAAGCGGGGGAGAAAAGGTAACCTAACACGACCAGCAGAGGGAGACAGGGTGAAGGGAAAGGACAGAGACAAGACAACATGACAGTACATGACATATGTAGCGTATACTGTAGGCTATTCATTTTTTTAATGCAGTTGTAACAGTATAACTTTAGACCGTCCCCTCGCCCATACCCGGGCGTGAACCAGGGACCCTCTGCACACATCAACAACAGTCACCCTCGAAGCATCGTTACCCATCTCTCCACAAAAGCCGCGGCCCTTGCTGAGCAAGGGGAACCACTACTTCAAGGTCTCAGAGCGAGTGACGTCACCGATTGAAACGCTACTTAGCGCCGCACCGCTAACTAAGCTAGACATTACACATCCGTCACACATGATGACGCTATTTAGCGCGCACCACCGCTAACTAAGCTAGCCGTTTCACATCCGTTACACATGATGACGCTATTTAGCGCGCACCACCGCTAACTAAGCTAGCCGTTTCACATCCGTTACACATGATGACGCTATTTAGCGCGCACCACCGCTAACTAAGCTAGCCGTTTCACATCCGTTACACATGATGGCGCTATTTAGCGCGCACCACCGCTAACTAAGCTAGCCGTTTCACATCTGTTACACATGATGACGCTATTTAGCGCGCACCACCGCTAACTAAGCTAGCCGTTTCACATCCGTTACACATGATGACGCTATTTAGCGTTACACAGTCATCTCGGTTATCATTTGAAGCTTCTTTTTATCCTTCGATTTGTTTGTAACATTTACAAAGACATTGGCAACTTTGTTCTGATGTTACCAACGGTCACAGAGAGACAGATAAACATCTTGATTCTATGTTTAGCGGAGAACTTGTGTGTATAAAGTGACGCTGGAGGGCAAAAAAAGCATCTTACGACGCTCTCCGTTGTTCTAGAGTGGTCTGAGGAAGAGGTTGGATTTACGAGTGTTTTCAAGAGCAACTTTAGTAACGATGGTTTTGGGAAACAGCTCGTAGACTTAACGATGCTCCTACTTTTTGGGAAACCGGGCCCTGGTCATATTCCTTGGTGAATAAAAGTGCCTCTGATTTGTGGTTCTGAAGGAACCTGGTCGGTCATAAAGCTGGTTCTAATTGTGGTTCTGAAGGAACCTGGTCGGTCATAAAGCTGGTTCTATTTGTGGTTCTGAAGGAACCTGGTCGGTCATAAAGCTGGTTCTATTTGTGGTTCTGAAGGAACCTGGTCGGTCATAAAGCTGACTGTGGTTCTGTAGGGGCCTGGTCGGTCATAAAGCCGACTGTGGTTCTGTAGGGACCTGGTCGGTCATAAAGCTGGTTCTATTTGTGGTTCTGAAGGAACCTGGTCGGTCATAAAGCTGGTTCTATTTGTGGTTCTGAAGGAATCTGGTCGGTCATAAAGCTGGTTCTATTTGTGGTTCTGAAGGAACTTGGTCGGTCATAAAGCTGACTGTGGTTCTGTAGGGGCCTGGTCGGTCATAAAGCCGACTGTGGTTCTGTAGGGACCTGGTCGGTCATAAAGCTTGTTCTATTTGTGGTTCTGAAGGAACCTGGTCGGTCATAAAGCTGACTGTGATTCTGAAGGGACCTGGTCGGTCATAAAGCTGGTTGTGGTTCTGAAAGAACCTGGTCGGTCATAAAGCTGGTTCTATTTGTGGTTCTGAAGGAACCTGGTCGGTCATAAAGCTGGTTGTGGTTCTGAAGGGACCTGGTCGGTCATAAAGCTGGTTGTGGTTCTGAAAGAACCTGGTCGGTCATAAAGCTGGTTCTATTTGTGGTTCTGAAGGAACCTGGTCGGTTATAAAGCTGGTTGTGGTTCTGAAGGGACCTGGTCGGTCATAAAGCTGGTTGTGGTTCTGAAAGAACCTGGTCGGTCATAAAGCTGGTTCTATTTGTGGTTCTGAAGGAACCTGGTCGGTCATAAAGCTGACTGTGGTTCTGAAAGAACCTGGTCGGTCATAAAGCTGGTTCTATTTGTGGTTCTGAAGGAACCTGGTCGGTTATAAAGCTGGTTGTGGTTCTGAAGGAACCTGGTCGGTCATAAAGCTGGTTCTGAAGGGACCTGGTCGGTCATAAAGCTGACTGTGGTTCTGAAGGGACCTGGTCGGTCAGAAAGCTGGTTGTGGTTCTGAAGGAACCTGGTCGGTCATAAAGCTGGTTGTGGTTCTGAAGGGACCTGGTCGGTCATAAAGCTGACTGTGGTTCTGAAGGGACCTGGTCGGTCATAAAGCGGGTTGTGGTTCTGAAGGAACCTGGTCGGTCATAAAGCTGACTGTGGTTCTGAAGGGACCTGGTCGGTCATAAACATTTGGGAGGGACCGTACTGGTTCAGTGAACCTCCCTCTCATTCCTTAACAGACTCAGCCTGTATTAAGTGGATCATTCATATTCACACAGAACCAAAACCCGTCCAGGACCGTGCAGATTATCCTAAATTAGGAGATAAATCTGCATTGCACATATATATTTTCTTTATTTCAACTCTTTGAAGCCTCTCATTATCAGAGAAGCCTTTCAACTAGTCCTCTATAGAAACTATGGATCTTGATATTTAACTAGTCCTCTATAGAAACTATGGATCTTGATGTTTAACTAGTCCTCTATAGAAACTATAGATCTTGATATTTAACTAGTCCTCTGTAGAAACTATAGATCTTGATATTTAACTCGTCCTCTATAGAAACTATAGATCTTGATATTTAACTAGTCCTCTATAGATACTATACATCTTGATATTTAACTAGTCCTCTATAGAAACTATAGATCTTGATATTTAACTAGTCCTCTATAGAAACTATAGATCTTGATATTTAACTAGTCCTCTATAGATACTATACATCTTGATATTTAACTAGTCCTCTATAGAAACTATAGATCTTGATATTTAACTAGTCCTCTATAGAAACTATACATCTTGATATTTAACTAGTCCTCTATAGAAACTATACATCTTGATATTTAACTAGTCCTCTATAGAAACTATAGATCTTGATATTTAACTAGTCCTCTATAGAAACTATAGATCTTGATATTTAACTAGTCCTCTATAGAAACTATAGATCTTGATATTTAACTAGTCCTCTATAGAAACTATAGATCTTGATATTTAACTAGTCCTCTATAGAAACTATAGATCTTGATATTTTTAGACCTGTCCTATAGATCTTTAATCACCTGTAGGAATAAAATATCAATTATACCAAGTTCTTAAAATAATTCATTTGTTGGAACTGATTACGGTTAGACAATTGATTCACTGTTTATGGTTAGACAATTGATTCACTGATTATGCTTGGACAATTGATTCACTGATTATGCTTGGACAATTGATTCACTGATTATGCTTGGACAATTGATTCACTGATTATGGTTAGACAATTGATTCACTGATTATGGTTTGACAATTGATTCACTGATTATGGTTCACTGATTATGGTTAGACAATTGATTCACTGATTATGGTTTGACAATTGATTCACTGATTATGGTTTGACAATTGATTCACTGATTATGGTTCACTGATTATGGTTTGACAACTGACATCAAAGACTTGTGATAATGTCAACATACGCTCTATTTAATTGGGCCTTATTGGCCTGGGAAACATGCTGTATGTTTTATATTGCCGAAGCCACTGAAATAAACAACTAAACATGAACACATTAACAGTGATAATTACACTCATAAAGGATTAAGATGTTTCAAATGTCATGATATCTGTTGTGTTTTGGCAATATGGAAATAGTTGTAGTAGGACTAGTAGTGGAAGATAAATAAACAGAGAAGTATTGGTGGTATTTACAGTGTTTGTGCTCCACTAGTTGCCCTGTTTTCAAATCGTGCTGCTGTGACGCACATTGTGGTATTTCACCTAACATATATTGGAGTTTATCAACGTTAGCCTTGTTTAAAAATGTTTTTAAGATTACATTTAAGATCTGTGGGAAATACGTGTCTCTAATATGGTCGTACCTTTGGCAGGAGGTTAGGACGTGCAGCTCAGTTTCCAGCTCATTTTGTGTGGCAGCCTTTTTTTTTCTCAAGAGCCAGGTCCGCCGATGTTGGCCTCTCTCAATAGCAAGGCTATGCTCATTTAATCTGTACAGGTTCAGGTTCATCTCTCTGTAGTTGAGGGCTTTGTGGTGGAATGCGTGGACATCGCTTCCATTTAGGTGGTTATTGAATTTAACAGCTCTTTTCTGGCGTTTTGATAATTAGTGGCGGTAGTCCTAATTCTGCTCTGCATTGTTTGGGGTTTTACGTTGTACATGAAGGATATTTTGGCAGAATTCTGCATGCAGAGTCTCAATTGGGTGTTTGTCCCATTTGAGTGAATTCTTGGTTGGTGAGCGGACTCCAGACCTCACAACCATAGAGGGGAATGGATTCTAGAACCTATTTGAAATAGAAAGCCCTTCTTGCATTTTGTCTCAGATCAGCTTTGTGGAAGTTACCTGTGGTATTGATGCCGAGGTAGGTATAATTATTAATGTGCTCTAGGGCAACAGTGTCTAGATGGAAATTGTATTTGTTGTCCTGGCAACTGGACCTTTTTTTGGAACACCATTATTTTGGTCTTACTGAGATTTTACTGTCAGGGCCCAGGTATGTCAGGGCCCATGTCAGTCAGGGCCCAGGTATGTCAGGGCCCATGTCAGTCAGGACCCAGGTCTGTCGGGGGCCAGGTCTGTCGGGGCCCAGGTCTGTCGGGGCCCAGGTCTGTCGGGGCCCAGGTCTGTCGGGGCCCAGGTCTGTCGGGGCCCAGGTCTGTCGGGGCCCAGGTCTGTCGGGGCCCTGGTCTGTCAGGGCCCAGGTCTGTCAGGGCCCATGTCTGGCAGAATCTGTGCAGAAGATCTAGGTGCTGCTGTAGGCCCTCTTCGGTTGGGGACACAAGTACCAGATCATATGCGAACGGTAGACATTTGATTTCAGGGTGAGGCCGGGTGCTGTAGATTGTTGTAGTGCCTTTGCCAATTAATGTGTGTGTGTGTGTGTGTGTGTGTGTGTGCGTGCATTCGGAAAGTATTCACACAGTGCATTCGGAAAGTATTCAGACCCCTTGACTTTTTCCACATTTTGTGATGTTACAGCCTGGTTGAGGATACCATCAACACCACAGGCCTTTTTGGGTTGGAGGGTTTGTATTTTGTCCTGTAGCTCATTCAAGGTAATTGGAGATTCCAGTGGGTTCTGGTAGTCTTTAGTAGTTGATTGTAAGATTTGTAGTTGATCATGTATATGTTTTTGCTGTTTGTTCTTTGTTATAGAGCCAAAAAGATTGGAGAAGTGGTTTATCCATACATCTCCATTTTGGATAGGTAACTCTTTGTGTTGTTGTTTTAGTGTTTTCCAATTTTCCCAGAAGTGGTTAGAGTCTATGGATTCTTTAATTACATTGAGCTGATTTCTGACGTGCTGTTCCTTCTTTTTCCGTAGTGTATTTCTGTATTGTTTTAGTGATTCACCATAGAGAAGGTTTTCTGGGTCTCTATGTTTTGGTTGGACAGGTTTCTCTATTTCTTTCTTAGATTTTAGCATTCTTCATCAAACCATTTCTCATTGTTGTTCATTTTCTTAAGTTTTCTGCTATAATATGTTAGCAATGTTAGGTCAAACATTTTGTTCAGGATTCCTACTGCTAAGTTTACACCTTCACTACTGCAGGGAAACATTTTGTCCAGGAAGTTGTCTAGGAGGGATTGGATTTGTTGTTGTCCAATTGTTTTTTCCCCTAATTTTTTGAATAGCATGTCGTTTTTTTCTGGCTTCAATAACCCTGGTTGATGCCTTGTGGTTGTGTATTGCTCTATTACAAGTAAACTGTGATGTTGCTATGATCTGATATGGGTGTCAGTAGGCTGACTGTGAACGCTCTGAGAGACTCTGTGATAAAGTAGTCTACAGTACAACTGCCAAGAGATGAGCTGTAGGTGTACCTACCGTGGGAGTCACCTCGAAGCCTACCGTTGACTATGTACTGACCCAGTGTCCGACAGAGCTGGCGCAGCGGGCTAAGGCACTGCATCTCAGTGCAAGTAACGTCATCACAGTCCCTGGTTCAAATCCAGGCTGTGGACTTCCATAGGGCGGTGCACAATTGGCTCAGTGTCATCCGGGTTTGGCAGGGGTTAAGGTAATCATTGTAAATAAGAATTTGTTCTTAACTGACTTGCCTGGTTAAATATATAAAAGTAGTAGTGACCTGTTTTTGTTGGTTGTTGTGTGTAGGGGGGATATTTGGGAGGGAATGCTGTCACCTCCAGGTAGATGTTTGTCCCCCTGTGTGCTGAGGGTGTCAGGTTCTTGTCCAGTTCTGGCATTTAGGTCGCCACAGACTAGTACATGTCCCTGGGCCTGGAAATGATCGATTTCCCCCTCCAGGATGGAGAAGCTGTCTTCATTAAAATATGGGGATTCTAGTGGGGGGATATAGGTAGCACACATGAGGATATTTTTCTCTGTTGAGATAATTAACTTATTTATTTCTAACCAAATGCTCCTGTTTTGATTAATTGAATAGTGGGTTGTGTCTGCTTTATAGTCTCTTCCTTGTTTCACATCTGATAGTTTGGTGGATGGGACTACTACTAGCTCTCTGTAACCTAGAGGGCAACCAGTGGGTCCGTCTCCTCTATACCAGGTTTCTTGTAGAATAACAATGTCTGTATTTCTGATTTATTTTGTGAAGTCCAGGTTCCTGCTCTTTAGGCCAAAGGCAGGTGACCTCTCTCTCTCTCACCCCTCTCTCCCGGTCTCCCCAACAGCGAATCAAGGAGGGCAGTGTGGTGGACAATGTGAAGGTGATCTCTGTTGGAGACCACATAGAGTGCATCAACGGGAAGAACATTGTGGGAACACGGCACTACGAGGTGGCTCGCATGCTGAAGGAGCTGCCTAAGGAGCAGAAGTTCACCCTCAAACTGGTGGAGCCTATGAAGGCCTTCGGTAAGTGGACAGGGGATGTTCAGTAACATTTCTAGAGATGTAAGCTACATTGGCGGCAAGTAGCCTAGTGGTTAGAGCGTTGGACTAGTAACTGAAAGGTTGCTAGATCGAATCCCTGACCTGACAAGGTAAAAATCTGTTGTTCTGCCCCTGAACAAGGCAGTTTAACCCACTGTTCCCTGATTGGCCGTCATTGTAAATAAGAATGTGTTCTTAACTGACTTTCCTAGTTAAACAAAGATAAAATACAAATGATGAACTGTAGTGGTTGGTCGTTGGTGAGGGCATGGACCTCAGGTAGAAGGGTCTTCAACTTTTATTCTAGCCCAACGAGATGTTTAGATGAGTTGATCTGAAGCGTTTTATTTTGGTGCTGAACAGAGATGCTGGAGCCGAGGTCGAAGGGAGCCAAGCCGGCCAGTGAGAATAAGTTGGGGACAGGGAGAGGGACTCTGAGACTGCGCGCCAAAGGACCTGCTACCGTAGAGGAAGTGGTGAGTGTCTACTTAAGTCGTTTGGACGCTGTCGCTAAGAGATGGTCAGGGGGGGGGGGTTCTCTCTCACTCTCACTCTCTCACTCTCTCTCTCTCTCTCTCTCTGGTACTCACACTGTTTCTCCTTTCCAGCCGACAGAGTTTGAGGAGAAAGCAGTGAAGAAGGTGGATGACTTACTGGAGAGCTACATGGGTATCAGAGATACAGAACTGGGTGAGTTGATAACCCTTTTAAATCCAGATTGGGTAATAGCGTTTCAAATCGGTGACGGAAGCTACACTGTTACATTGGTCATGAAGGCAGTTGTTCTAATCTGTGATAAAGCCTCTCTACTCCTCTCTCCGCTCTCTAGCGGCGACCATGGTGGAGGTGGGTCGGGACAAGAAGAACCCTGATGAGTTTGCCATGGCTCTGGACGAAGCTCTCGGAGACTTTGCCTTCCCTGACGAGTTTGTGTTCGACGTCTGGGGCGCCATTGGAGATGCCAAACAGGGACGTCTTTAATGTTTTAACTGATTACCCAGGTCACCTAGCCCGGTCCAAGACAGCACAAACACATCTGGGACCAGGCTACCAACCCCTGTTCCAGTGGACAAATATCAGCCAGTAGAGAATGAGGGGTGGGAATTACCAGGGACCTCACGCATTGCGATTCCATAATGTGATTTTATTCCAATTTGATGTTCCCGAACATATTGCTCACTAAATGTCTGCTGCAGAAGGACAAGTGCTAGAGAATGAGGAAATTAGTTTTAAATCAGTCATGGAAATAAGTGGTCACTATGTTAAAAGATGGAGAAGAAACTATAGGATGGAAAATACCAGAATTTTGGCGCAGGTACATCCGACTAACGCTAGCTAACACTACCTTTGAAAAGGAAAAATCGATACTTAGAGTCAAAGTATCTACATAATACGGTCCAAAATAATATTGTGATATGTAACTATCGATTCTATTCCCCTATTGTTATTATTATATACACCCTCGAAGACAGAATCACTTATTGATCAGTCATGTCCCACTCAGTTCTCTGGGATGCATCCCAAATGGGCACCCTATTCCCTACATAGTGCACTACTTGGCACCCTATTCCCTACACAGTGCACTACTTGGCACCCTATTCCCTACATAGTGCACTACTTGGCACCCTATTTCCTTTCATAGTGCACTACTTGGCACCCTATTCCTTACATAGTGCACTACTTGGCACCCTATTCCCTACACAGTGCACTACTTGGCACCCTATTCCCTACATAGTGCACTACTTGGCACCCTATTTCCTTTCATAGTGCACTACTTGGCACCCTATTCCCTACATAGTGCACTACTTGGCACCCTATTTCCTTTCATAGTGCACTACTTGGCACCCTATTCCCTACACAGTGCACTACTTGGCACCCTATTCCCTACATAGTGCACTACTTGGCACCCTATTCCCTACACAGTGCACTACTTGTCCTTTTCCCACGGGATACAAAGGGCTCACACCTCTGATGTCTGAATCAGTCCTTCTAATAACTGGTGTGAATTGTAATGTACTAATGATCACATACTTGCTGTTCATCGTGGCGTTTTATATTTGTCTTCTAATGTTGCTGTGGAGTTTCAAGCACCAGCAGATCCCCCAGCAGAAACAGATGCTGTATGGTCTTCATTATGTTCCAACGCCTCACAGATGACTGTTTAGTTAGAGCCTACAGAGAAATTAAACCGTTGTTTTTATTCTAGCTATGGAGGGTGAGGTGGGATCCCGACCCACCTAACATTCCTTCACTTCGTGGCATTTTGTTTTGTACAGGCTGCTTAGTATATAATTATCTTATAATAAATACTTATTTGTTTATTTATTCAGTCAAATAAACGTTCATTTATTTTAAAGCTGGAAAATGTTTTATACAAATCTCAAGACCGACGATTGGAATTCGACAGAAATCTTGAAAAGTTGTCACTTCGTGGTCAATTGCAATTCAAAATGTCTGACACTGTCGAAAGAAACCGCTGTAGATTGAATTGACACACTGAATTTGAATAGTAATTCATTCTTACTGTAGTATGTGTATTGAGTTGTTTTAGAGAGGTTTACTACTGAACACAGCTTCAGTGTTTTATGGAAATACTTAAGGGATCACTGTTAGACAAAAAAAAATAAAATGTACTTTACTCTAGCCGAGTGTTTTGTATTATTTAGTAACTACAGAGATGTTGTGTAGATTGAGCAGAAGTTAGATACATGTTGTTTTCTGTACGTGGTGAATGCCCAGACTAAGGCCGTATCAGAGGTTAAAGGTTACGGCGAAATTCAAATGAAAAGGCGATGTCGCAAAACCACCTTTTATTTCTAGTTCACGATCCAGATTGAATAGAGCCCCAAGTCGCTTTGGATAAAAGCATTAGCTAAATTGTCATTTCACACACACGTCCTTATCCTGGGCGACTTGCACGAGCATTGAAGTCGTCATATTGGTGTAGACAAATACTACATTAGCTTCACCCAGAACATTCCACTCAGAACATTCCAAAACATTCCACCCAACAAACTTTATTAACACTTGGCTGTGTACATACATGTAAAAAATAAAATAAAATACAGCATGACAAGACTTATCAGTACATCTAGTGTTCCTTCTATTCTTCACAGAAAGCAGTTTGGTCTCCTCATTCAGAATAATGAGCCGCTTGGGGGGGGGGGGGGGGGGGGGGGGTCCACACGAAGCAAAATCATTTTTAGCCATTTAACATTTTGCCCCAGATAAAAATGGCTGGATTCAACATTTTATTGATATACTGATTTTAAAAGAAATCCCCTATGAAAAAAAAAAAGAGAATTCTAGGCCCCTTGTATACATTGACGGAGCGAGTGTTTCAAAAATGAACCGTTGGAAGCACGTTAACGCTGAAAGAGAACTCTTACCGTCTGAAGTCTCGTGTGTAATGTAAGTGTGTGTTTTAAAATGCAGGACAGTGTATGGGTCCAGCTGTTCTGTTGATCAACTTCAACAGAGTTGTTATATGGCCCCGTATTCAACCGCAAATTAAATGTCTATGTGGATGGATTCAATCAGAAAGTTGACCATTAAAAAAACAAGTTAGATGGAGAAACTAAACTTGTGCCCCTATGTGTCAGATGGACGGTTTGCTTTGGTTGACCAAGATGGGACTCCCATTCATTCACACACTCTATAGAATACTATACAGTTGAAACAACTAGAGTGTTGTGGTCTTACGGATTGTGAGGTACTGAAACAAATGTAAAACCTTTTATTTTTTTTTAAAGAGTTGGTTTCTGGACAGTGACTTTCAACCGGTTAAGGGTGAGGAGAGAAAGTGGAAGCATCAACCTAATGGCACACTGATGGAAAGAGAGCCCTGAAATGTACACCTGCTCACTTGTGTTTAAAAAGCCTTGGGAGTGCAGCAAGCATGTGATAGTGAAGTGAACGAGTGGACACTTCGGGTTGAACTCTGCAGCCTTCTCTCCCCACCTATCCTACCACCTTTACAGCTCGTCTTCAATGTGGGTCCTGAAGGCATCTCCTGTCAACTTCTCCTGAGCTTGTTTCATAGCAGACACAACTGCAGACACACACAGGGGGAAAAAGAGCAGTCAGAAGATGGACCTAAGCAAGGAACTGTAATGATTCAACCATCAACCTATAATATGTGATTCTCACCTTGGTCTGCGTTGCTGTAAAAGTACTTGTAGTTCGGGTTTCCGTTTTTGTTGGTGATCTCAGGGTGGACTTTACCACTGGGGTCTATGGGGTAGAAAGGAACAGGAATGTAGAGACAGTAGGCTTTTTAGTAGGCTCTCAAAGAATAACTTGTTATGTAGAGACCTAGGAGCAGTATCCTGGGGATGTCTCCACCACCAAGACTATAGGGGTTCTTACCTAGCAACAGTATCCTGGGGATGTCTCCACCACCAGGACTATAGGGGTTCTTACCTAGCAACAGTATCCTGGGGATGTCTCCACCACCAGGACTATAGGGGTTCTTACCTAGCAACAGTATCCTGGGGATGTCTCCACCACCAGGACTGTAGGGGTTCTTACCTCTTACCTAGCAACAGTCTCCACCACCAGGACTGTAGGGGTTCTTACCTAGGAACATTATCCTGGGGATGTATCCACCATCAGGACTGTATGCCTCATCTTTAGGCTCCTCCTCATCCTAAGAACATCATTTAGTATTAATTCATAATAGTAGTGACATAGGGACCTGTACTACAGTGTATTCAGACTATACCCACATTTTGTTACGTTACAGCCTTATTCTAAAATAGATTAAGTATTTTTTTCCCTCTCAATCTACACACAATACCCCATGAAAATATATTTTTTCCACTTAGTATTTTCTACCCCTTTTTCGTGATATCCAAATTGGTAGGTACAGTCTTGTCCCTTCGCTGCAACTCCCCTACGGACTCGGGATAGGAGAAGGTTAACAGCCATGCGTCCTCCGAAACACGACCCCGCCAAGCCGCACTGCTTCTTGACACGCTGCTCTCTTAACCCGGAAGTCAGCCGCACCAATGTGTCGGAGGAAACACCGTCCAACTGGCGACCGTGTCAGCGTGCTTTGTGCCCGGCCCGCCACAGGAGTCGCTAGAGCGCGATGGGACAAGGACATCCAGGCCGGCCTAACCGGACGATGCTGGGCCAATGATGCGCCTCACGGGTCTCCCGGTCGGGGCCGGCCGCAACACAGCCTGGGATCGAACCCGGACCTGTAGTGACGCCTCAAGCACTGCCTTAAACCGCTGCACCACTCGGGAGGCCTGAAATATCACATTTACATAAGTATTCAGACCCTTTACTCAGAACTTTGTTGAAGCACCTTTGGGAGCGATTACAGCCTCGAGTCTTCTTGGGTATGATGCTACAAGCTTGGGACACCTGTATTTGGGGAGTTTCTCCCATTCTTCTCTGCAGATCCTCTCAAGCTCTGTCAGGTTGAATGGGGAGCGTCACTGCACAGCTATTTTCAGGTCTCTCCAGAGATGTTTGATCTGGTTAAAGTCCGGGCTCTGGCTGCGACACTGAAGGACATTCAGAGACTTGTCCACGAAGCCACTCCTGCGTTGTCTTGGCTGTGTGCTTAGGGTCGTAGTCCTGTTGGAAGGTGAACCTTCGCCCCAGTCCGAGGTCCTGGGCGCTCTGGAGCAGGTTCTCGTCAAGGAGCTCTCATACTTTTCTCCATTTACCTTTCCCACAATCCTTACTAGTCTCCCAGTCCCTGCCACTGAAAAACATGCCCACAGCTTGATGCTGCCATCACCATGCTTCACCGTAGAGATGGTGCCAGGTTTCCTCCAGACGTGACGCTCGTCATTCAGGCCAAAAGTTCAATCTTGGTTGCATCAGACCAGATAATATTTTTCTCATGGTCTGAGAGTCTTTAGGTGCCTTTTGGCGAACTCGAAGCAGGCTGTCCTGTGCCTTTTACTGAGGAATGGCTTCTGTCTGGCCACTCTACCATAAAGGCCTGATTGGTGGAGTGCTGCAGAGATGGTTGTCCTTCTGGAACGTTCTCCCATCTACAGAGGAACTCTGGAGCTCTTTCAGAGTGACCGTAGGGTTCTTGGTCACCTCCCTGACCAAGGCCCTTCTCCCTCGATTGTTCAGTTTGGCGGGTTGGCCAGCTCTAAGAAGAGTTTTGGTGGTTCCAAACTGTGTTTTCAGGGCCTTCAATGCTGCAGAAATGTTTTATAGTACCCTTCCCCAGATCTGTGCCTTGACACAATCCTGTCTCGGAGCTCTACGGACAATTCCTTCGACCTCATGGCTTGGTTTTTTGCTCTGACCTGCACCGTCAACTGTGGGACCTTATATATGACGGGTGTGTGCCTTTCCAAATCATGTCCAATCAATTGAATTTACCACAAGTGGACTCCAATCAAGTTGTAGAAACATCTCAAGGATGATCAATGGAAACAGGATGCACCTGAGGTCAATTTCGAGTTTCATAGCAAAGGGTCTGAATACTTACGTAAATAAGGTATCTGTTAATTTTGTATGCGTTTTAAAACATTTCTAAAAACCTGTTTTTGCTTTGTCATTGGGATACTGTGTGCAGATTGAAAAGGACAAATAATAATTTAATACATAAGGCATTAACGTAACAAAATGTGAAAAAAGTCAAGGGGTCTGAATACTTTCTGAATGCACTGTATATGTGGTTACTTTATAACACAACGTAAATTTTAGGACCCCTTTAGGTAGAAAATATTTTATTTGGCCTTTAGCCCATAGAAACACAAATAATAACATTCATAAATGGCAACAACAACAAAAAGTTTTTTTTAAATGTATCATAAGAAATAAGCTTTTGAAGTGTCTGTCCTATATATAGGTGAAATAAGAAAGCTCAGGAAATATATATATTTTTTGGGGACATATTTAACCCCTCATTTTTGTTGGCACAATACTACCTTCATACTTCCACTTGTTTATACGGGTTTATAAGGGTTTACCTTCAGAGGAGTCTCGTGACACTTGTGGGGATCGTAGAGCAAAACAGAGAACAACATGGTGTTTGCGAGAGTCTCCCCTTTCCATAGAGTGGTCATACCGTTTAGATGCTGCATACTTTGGTGAGAAGACAGATTTTTTGGGGGGAGGGGGGGGGTCTCATCGTTTGACAAACCACGGCTCTAACTCTGCCACCTTTCAACGCAGGTGTGGAAAGCGGATTGGGATGCAACAACAAAAAACCTCTAGCTTAAACTGACAGATTTTGATGGGTATTTTTAAACATTTTGTTACACAGTCCATTATCCTCACCTCCAGGTTGACCATGACAAAGTTGTGAGCCAGCTCAGAGATCTCCTTGGACTCGGCGAACTTGGGCTTCAGAGCTGGAGGCAGAAAACTGAACGTGATGATGGCTTCATTGTGCAAGGTAAATGTAAATCAGGTTATTATAAAAAGAGGAAGGTCTTTACCTTTGCAGGCTCCACACCAGGTCTTGTGAATGATAACCATCAGTGGTAGACCACTGTGAAGAGAATAAAAGTCATCCTGTTTAAAGTACTGGCCACAAAACTCCCCCAATGGTTCCATACAATTGACATCTATCTTGTAAGAGAGGCGGGATATATTCATTAGATCGGGACAAGGGGCAGAAACATTTCTGTAAACTTTAGACTCAAACGAGTTTGCTTCCATTTGGTTCCTAGTGAACACAACCCCATGAACTCTTCCAGATAAGTGTTTATATCAGAGGGTTACTTATCCTCACCTGGCCTCTGCCTCCTTCTTCCCATCGTCCAGACTCCTCCAGTGGATGTTGTCTCCGAACCCTGGGAGGAGAATCACATTCGATAGTGTCCAGTTATTGTGTCAGGCTGTCAGCTGTTTACGTAACTGGTTAACTAGGACATGGGGTGGGTCTTTTATCTTCGCTGAAAGAAACGAGGGGATCATTGCTGGGAACTGCACACAGTGAATCTCGCACGCTTTGTTCCCGGTAACTTGATTTTACTATGCTGATAATATGACTGCAGGTTGGTTTGTGTACTATGAACATTGTAGCCAAACTAACCAGGTCTCAGATAAAGATTCCATTTAAAAATTATACTTTGTCGATATAGCTGCATGGTGAAATTAGAGAGTGCCTGACCTCACTAATGCTCTTGTGACTGAATGGAAGCAAGTCCCCACAACAAGTGGAAAGCCTTCCCAGAAGAGTGGAGGCTGTTATAGCAGCAATGTTCCAACATCTAGTGGAAAACCTTCCCAGAAGAGTGGAGGCTGTTATAGCAGCAATGTTCCAACATCTAGTGGAAAGCCTTCCCAGAAGAGTGGAGGCTGTTATAGCAGCAAAGGGGGGGGACCAACTCCATATTAATGCCCATGATTTTAGAATGAGACATTGGACAAGCAGGTGTCCACATACTTTTGGTCATGTAGTGAATATTTTGAAGACAACGAGAGAAAGATGTAGACCATTTGAGGCCAATGAACAAAAGAGAAGCAGACGAGACTCCAACCTGACTACTGGAAGCACAAGAGAAACAACTTGGTGAGTAGAGGACACAGCCTCTTGCATGGTGTTTGTTTCAATACTTGACCCTTGGAACTTTCGCAAACATGAATCTCTCCTGTCTCCCTTACACACACACACACACACTCCCTTACAGGTTTCACAGGGGAACTATGAGGCACAGAAGAGAGGCATGAGGCAGATGACAGGAGAGAAAGACCCTGAGCCGAGGACACACACACACACGTTAGAGCCAGCCCCCATTCCTGACCCGAGGACACACACACACACACACGTTAGAGCCAGCCCCCAGTCCTGACCCGAGGACACACACACACACACACACACACACACACACGTTAGAGCCAGCCCCCAGTCCTGACCCGAGGACACACACGTTAGAGCCAGCCCCCAGTCCTGACCCGAGGACACACGTTAGAGCCAGACCCCAGTCCTGACCCGAGGACACACACGTTAGAGCCAGCCCCCACTAAGGAAATAAATAGGCCATGGTGGTGAAGTAATTACAATATAGCAATTAAACACTGGAATGGTAGATCGGCAGAAGATGAATGTGCAGGTAGAGATACTGGGGTGCAAAGGAGCAAGATAAATATATAAATAAATACAGTATGGGAATGAGGTAGATAGATAGGTGGGCTGTCTACAGATGGGCTGTGTACAGGTGCAGTGATCTGTGAGCTGCTCTGACAGCTGGTGCTTAAAGCTAGTGAGGGAGATGTGAGTCTCCAGCTTCAGAAATTGTTGCAATTCGTTCCAGTCATTGGCAGCAAAGACAACCAAAGTAGGAATTGGCTTTGGGGGTGACCAGTGAGATATACCTGCTGGAGCACGTGCTACAAGTGGGTGCTGCTATGGTGACCAGTGAGCTGAGATAAGACGGGGCTTTACCTAGCAGAGACTTGTAGATAACCTGTAGCCAGTGGGTTTGGCGACGAGTATGAAGCGAGGGCCAACCAACGAGAGCGTACAGGTCACAATGGTGGGTAGTGTATGGGGCTTTGGTGACAAAACGGACGGCACTGTGATAGACTGCATGAAGATAAATGAAGATAGTCACTAGCGACTGACAGAATACAACCTCCAACTCACACCTTAAACAACATGCATGACTACAACATGACTGACTTAATGCCATACAGGAGCATTCAGCACAATACAACATGACTGATGACTTAATGCCATACAGGACCATTCAGCGCAATACAACATGACTGTACTATACTGTACGTCATCTTCAGTACATGGCTACAGCGAACTGGAATACCTCTAAACCACATCACCGTCATCTTCAGTACAGGGCTACAACAGCACAACGACCTGGAATACCTCTAAACCACAGCACCGTCATCTTCAGTACAGGGCTACAACGAACTGGAATACCTCTAAACCACATCACCGTCATCTTCAGTACAGGGCTACAACAGCACAACGACCTGGAATACCTCTAAACCACAGCACTGTCATCTTCAGTACAGGGCTACAACGAACTGGAATACCTCTAAACCACAGCACCGTCATCTTCAATACAGGGCTATAACGAACTGGAATACCTCTAAACCACAGCACCGTCATCTTCAGTACAGGGCTACAACGAACTGGAATACCTCTAAACCACAGCACCGTCATCTTCAGTACAGGGCTACAACGAACTGGAATACCTCTAAACCACAGCACCGTCATCTTCAGTACAGGGCTAAAACAGCACAACGACCTGGAATACCTCTAAACAGTTAAACACAATGTAATACCAATAGAATGATGTACCATACACTTCTACAATAGGAGTGTAGAGCAAGATTCCGTCCGGTCGTCTGGCCCGCTCCAACTTCGCTCCAGTAACGCTCACTTCACCAGTTCATGGCATACATTTGTAGTCTACTTGTGCGCTACTAATAAGCCCCCTTGAGTTCGCTAAATATTTTCATTAAAAAAATGATTTTTAAAAACACACAGGTGCTAAAATCAAGGTGACTTACAAAGACAAGGACAAATAGCAAGAGGTGTCTTGTCCATTAGAAGTTGACCGATTAATCTGAATGCCTGATTAAATAGGGCCGATTTCAAGTTTTCATAACAATCGGAAATCTGTATTTTTCGGCGCCGATTTTTATTTTATACCTTTATTTAACTAGGCAAGTCGGTTAAGAACACATTCTTATTTTCAATGACGGCCTAGACGGTGGGTTAACTGCCTCGTTCAGGGGCAGAACGACAGATTTTCACCTTGTCAGCTCGGGGGATCCAATCTTGCAACCTTACAGTTAACGAGTCCAACGCAATAACCACCTGCCTCTCTCGTTGCACGCCTGTTACGCGAATGCAGTAAGCCAAGGTAAGTTGCTAGCTAGCATTAAACTTATCTTATAAAAAACAATCAATCATAATCACTAGTTAACTACACATGGTTGATATTACTAGATATTATCTAGCGTGTCCTGCGTTGCATATAATCTGACTGAGCATACAAGCATCTAAGTATCTGACTGAGCGGTGGTAGGCAGAAGCAGGTGCGTAAACATTAATTCAAACAGTACTTTCGTGCGTTTTGCCAGCAGCTCTTCGTTGTGCGTCAAGCATTGCGCTGTTTATGACTTCAAGCCTATCAACTCCCGAGATGAGGCTGGTGTAACCGAAGTGAAATGGCTAGCTAGTTAGCGAGCGCTAATAGCGTTTCAAACGTCACTCGCTCTGAGCCTTCTAGTAGTTGTTCCCCTTGCTCTGCATGGGTAACGCTGCTTCGATGGTGGCTGTTGTCGTTGTGTTGCTGGTTCAAGCCCAGGGAGGAGCGAGGAGAGGGACGGAAGCTATACTTTTACACTGGCAATACTAAAGTGCCTATAAGAACATCCAATAGTCAAAGGTTAATGAAATACAAATGGTATAGAGGGAAATAGTCCTATAATAACTACAACCTAAAACTTCTTCCCTGGGAATATTGAAGACTCATGTTAAAAGGAACCACCAGCTTTCATATGTTCTCATGTTCTGAGCAAGGAACTTAAACGTTAGCTTTCTTACATGGCACATATTGCACTTTTACTTTCTTCTCCAGCACTTTGTTTTTGTCTTATTTAAACCAAATTGAACATGTTTCATTATTTATTTGAGGCTAAATTGATTTTATTGATGTATTATATTAAGTTAAAATAAATAAAATATCGGCCAATTAAATCGGTATCGGCTTTTTTGGTCCTCCAATAATCGGTATCGGTGTTGAAAAATCCTAAATCGGTCGACCTCTAGTGTCCACACTACATCGC